>NC_073255.2:178580454-178883484 GCF_029289425.2 Pan paniscus
GATTAGGAACAATTATAGTGATCATTAATTTTTATGAAATTTTACCTATACATTAATGTTAGTCATTTTAGATATGCTTTTTAAAAAGTATCAAATAATTTCCCCATTTCTCTGCTGTAATGTGTCTAATTATCTAACTGAAAAACAAAACAAAACATCTTTATATTTCTGGAAGTTTCTTTGAGGCCTAGCCTTGGCTTTCAGAATAAAAATCAGGCTCACGCCTGTAATCCCAGCGCTTTGGGAGGCTGAGGCGGGTGGATCACGAGGTCAAGAGATCAAGACCATCCTGGCTAACATGATTAAACCCCATCTCTACTAAAAATATAAAAAATTAGCCTGGTGTGTTGGCGGGCACCTGTAGTCCCAGCTACTCGGGAGGCTGAGGCGGGAGAATGGCATGAACCCAGGAGGTGGAGATGGCAGTGAGCCGAGACCATGCCACTGCACTCCAGCCTGGGCAACAGAGCGAGATGCCGTCTCAAAAAAAAAAAAAAGCAGAATAAAAGTCAGCTGGATGCCATGATCTGTATTAAGCTCCAAGGCCCAGGAACTGGAGTGGGGCAATATGAGAGTGAGGGGCACTTGCTTCTGCTTAAAAAAAGACTGCTTTTGAAGAGGTCACGCTGTCTGCTCTTCAGTCATTTAGCCATTTTGCCTGTCTACTGTGGCCTCACCACAGCCTACAGTCAGAGTTCTAGTGTGCCAGGTCTTTGAGTTGGAGGGAGATCATTTAGAATGCCAGATCCATGGCAGTAGGAACTGTGTCTGTTTTTATTTTCTCCCACGTCTCTGTGACTAGAACACTGCCTATTGCATAATAAACGCTTAATAAATATTTTGTAAATGATTGAATAGCTGTGCTAACTGGTTTTACAATGCCTCCTTTGTATTGTAGGTAGAGAAACTGATGCCGAGAGAGGGGCAGTGGCCTGCCCTGGGTTTCATAGAGAGCCTGTGGCAGTGCTGGGACTAGAGCTGTTTCTTGACTCCTGGTGCAGGGCTCTTTCCTTTACAACATGCTACTTTCCTAATGTCCTTCCCTCCTGGGAACCCCGTGCCTCTTTCTACAGACCCTTCTACACAACTTATTCTCTTCCTTCTTTCTAGCCTTCTTTGTTTCAGTTCCAGGGGGATCTGAAATCCAAAGGACAACACTTGGCATTCTTAAATATTTTTTTTCACTTCCTATGGATCACACTAATCTACTTTCATTAATCTATTCTCTCAAACATATCTTTTTCTTACCTGAAGCTGAGAATTGAGGTACATGCTAGGCACATGTGGATATTAGTCATCACACAGGGGGAGATTGGTTCCACTGTCACTGTGAGTTGTGTGAGGTCAAGTACCATATTTTATGTCCTGGGAAGGATCATATTCATTCTTTTTAAATAGAAAGGTGCTTCTGCTTGGTTATATTTTTGTTAGTAGGATGAATTTTCATTATACCATTTCTATTTTTTTTACAGATGTCCTTTGTGACCAGTTGTTGTAATAGTGACAATAGTATTTAACATTTGTATTGGGCTTTACATTTTATCAGACAATCTCATATATAGTCCATTATCTCATTTGATTTTAATAGCAACTCTATGCAGTTAGCAATTTTATCCCCAATTCACAGGAGACAAAACTCAGGCTGGAGTGATGATTTGCCCAGGATCATGAACTTGTAAATAATGCAGATGGAGCAGACCCAAATTTTTTGACTCCGAGTCTTGTGCTCTTTCCAGTAAATCCTAAGTATCTCATTGTTCATACTTGTAAGACTTCAAACTAGGATTAGCCTGTGGAACTTCCCTCAAGTTTATGAGTATTTTTACACACATGCAATAAGCAATTAATCTTTCAAATTTGGTATTGATGGGATGCCTGGGTGCTAAGATCCAAAATCACAACAGATCAAAGTTTATGATCTGCTTTTCTTAGTGACAAGGTATGGAATCAACCTAAGTGTCCATCAACACATGAACAGATAAGGAAAATGTAGTGTATACATGTATGTGTATCTGTTTCATTTTCTACTTTTCTGTACTGTTCAAATTGTTTTTAGCCATGCTCAAATATCACATTTGAACATTTGAACAGATAAAAAAATGTAGTGTACATATGTATGTGTATATATGTATACACACACACAATGGAATATTATTCAGCTTTAAAAAAGAAGGAAATCTTGTCATTTGGAAAAATGTGGATGAACCTGGAGGACCATTATGCTAACTGAAATAAGCCACATACAGAAAGACAAATACTGTAAGATCTCACAGATGTGTGGAATTTCAAAAAGCCAGACTCACAGAAGCAGAGTAGGATGGTGGTTGCCAGGGCCTGGGACGTGGGGGAAATAGGGAGATGTTTGGTTTCTGTTAGGAAGAATGAATAAGCTCTGAAGAGCTAATGTAGAGCATAGTGACTATAGTTAATAGAACTGTATTATATACTTGAAATTTGCGAAGAGAGTAGATGTTAAATGTTTTCGCTAACAACAACAACAAAGATAATTGTGAGGTGGTGGATATGTTAACTTGATTGTGGTACTCATTTCACAGTGTATACATATGTCAAAACATCATGTTGCGTACTGTAGATATATACCATTTTTGTCAATCATTCCTCAATAAAGCAGGAAAAATTATTGCATTTTCCACATCACCTTTTGGGATTTGATTTCCTTCTTTTTCTGTACACAATTTACCTTATGATGCATATGAGACTGCTTTGTGTTTTAGCAAAGAAAACAAATCCGAAGGCAAATATATACTCTTGAATTGATTCCTATGTAATTGAATCTTTTATAATTTGCATTCTTAGAGTTGCAGCTGGATCCATGTGTGTGTGTGTGTGTGTGTGTGTGTGTGTGTGTGTAGATATTAATGGCCTTACATTTAATTATGTGATATGCTCTGTGGTGGTGTAGCCGAGAGGAGATGTGAAATGTTAAAAATGTGATCTGTGAGCATGGCTAAAAACGATTTGAACAGGACAGAAAGGTAGAAAATGAACAGCAACGTTTTTCCCTCCCACCTTCCATTATTAGTCCCACTGCCTGGATATAATGGTATCTTATCACTTGTGTTAGTTCTTTTAGTGGTTATTTTTTACGACTCTGAATAGTAAGATTTTGGCTCTCTTACTTGTTTTATCAGCTTTAAACTGTAGCCTTTGAGTTCCATTCATCAAGGTTTGGGGATTATCTCATTTTACCCCTAATCCATTTTCCTCTCCTAAATTTGATTAGTTTTATTTTGTTGTTCTAACAGTCATTACTTTTACAATTGTAAGTAATATATTTTCTACACTGCTTTTTTGAACCATGCCTTATGACAGTATCCACAGAGTCCCGATTATGTAGGAGGAAGAAATTAGTGCTTCACCAGTCCTGCACTTCTCCCATATCCCAACTCCTGTCACCTGTGGTATCAGTTATAAACAACTTCATATGACTTCAGGAGAAAGTACACTTATCAAAAGGAAATTGGCTAGAGTATAGAACCAGGGAGAAGGCTGGAGAGTCAACCTCAGAATGGGAACCAAGAGGGATTAAATAAACAAGAACACAATCAAGTCACACTACAGGGACTGATGCTGGCACCACCTCTCCTGTTCAGCTGTTAACATTGTGTTCTTGACACTGCCACTGCCTCTGAGACTGTGTCTCTTCGAGCCATCCTGGGTGGGATTTTTGGCTGGCTGATTCTAGATCACAGGCCTAACCTAGCTGACAGGCCCTGGGGTGAGGAAAAGCCTGGTTTCCCTTTGGCTTCTGAAATATGCACTTTTAAATTAGGTGAAATAAATTATTCCACCATTGAATTAAGCAGCAGAATGGGTACAGCTCCTGGTGTGGAATTGATGCACTGGAAGGCCAGCTCTAGAACTCTCGCAGGAGATATGGTGAAGTAATAAAGAGATGGGAAATTTAAAAGCAAAGCAATATGGCACACAGAAATAAAAGGACACTCATAGGTATGATTGGAGCCCCAGAAGGAGATGGAAAAAATAAGCACAAGGAATGAAATATTTGAAGAATTAATGACCAAGAATTGCATTAACGATGAAAAAAGACTAAAAGGGCTCAAGGGGTGTCAAAGAAGACAGATAAAGTGGGAGGAATTTGTCACACTTAAACACATTGTAGAGATTTAAGAATATCGAAGACAGGCAATTTTACAAAATTTTGAAAGAACAGATCAAGAATCAGATTGACATTTCTCAGGAGAATACAGAACAAGATTTTTCATGACATTTTATTCTAGTAAATATTTTGTTCTTATTTTCAAGTAACACCAAGAAGAAAAGTTTAGAAATATTTTTCTGGCTAGGAACATATTTTATATTAATTATAAATGGAGAGTTAATTCTAAAAATGTCAGTGAAGGCTCAGTGGTTGATTATCATAAGGTTAGTGAGCAAATTCTGAAATATTTGAACAATCAAAGAAAATCTTGAAACTAAAGGATTTGGAGAGATTGTGATGTCAATACTCACAAATGAATTAAAGGAGTCAATGTGGCATAGAATTGGAGATGACTCTGGAGGGGAAAAAAAGTAGCACAAATAATTGCCAGTGCATCAGAATTTGTTAGAATGCAGTGAAGAAAACAGGAAAAATTAAGCATTTCAACTGAATACAAAAGAAACAAACAGGGGGCTGGGTGCGGTGGCTCACTCCTGTAATCCCAGCACTTTGGGAGGCCGAGGCAGGAGGACCACGAGGTCAGGAGATCGAGACCATCCTGGCTAACACGGTGAAACCCCGTCTCTACTAAAAATACAAAAAAATTAGCTGGGCGTGGTGGCAGGCACCTGTAGTCCCAGCTACTCAGGAGGCTGAGGCAGGAGAATGGCATGAACCCAGGAGGTGGAGCTTGCAGTGAGCCGAGATTGCACCACTGCACTCCAGCCTGGGCGACAGAACAAGACTCCGTCTCAAAAAGAAAAAAAAAGAAACAGAGTAAACTTTCTCCCAATTAAAGAGAAAGCCTTAGCAATAGATGAGCATCTTAAGAAAGAAGCTGAAAACATTGCTGCAGTGATCTCCCTTAGTGGAAGCTACTGGAGTGGCTTCAGGGACTTCCACATTCTACACATCTGTTGAGTTTTTGGTGAAACTGAGTGAAGATTAAACAGCAGTAAAAACATTCCTCCTGTGTTTTAAAAAGTGAACTGATACAGTTGTACTCTTGTTCAGATTTTAAATTTTACCTTTTTTAGTTGACAAATAGTAATTGTATATATTCATGGGGTACTTAGTGATGTTTTGATACACATAATGTATTGTGATCACATCAGGGGAATGAGCACATCTGTCATCTCAAACATTTATTATTTCTTTGTGTTGGGAACATTCAATATCCTCCTAGCTATGTGAAACAATGTAATACCTTATTGTTAACTATAGTCATCCTACACTGGTTCAGATTTTTAATTGTAATGAAATTAATCTCTAAAAATTAATTCCCTCAAAGATCTATAATAAGCTCCAGTATAAAGGCTGTGAATGATTGATTGACAGATGTTGAGTGCAAAGGCTATAGAGATTTATCATCCTAGGATTTTTATTAGGGTTCTTTTTATTTCAGTTAGTGCTCTAGTTACAAAGTTACATCGGTTTTTAATAGTCTTTTCCAACCTTATTCTGTCCTACCCCCAAATACACTCATATTTTATGTATGATTTTGCAGAATTTAAAGTTTTACAAGAACATATATATCACTTTATGAAGGAAGGCCTGTAGATACCTCATAGGTTGTCATGAAGATTAAATGAATTAATAGATGTAAAGGGCTTACAAGAGTAGCCGGTATATAATAATGGATGTAATTTTTTATCCTTAATATTATTATCATACTACTATTTAGGAAAAATAATTTTTACTTTTGACAAATTATAATAATGTAAATTATGGGGTACACAGTGATAGTGATGTTATATATAAACAGTGTGGAATGATTGAATCAAGCTAATTAATATATCTATCACCTTAAATACTTATTTATTCCACTTGTGTAACTTAACTGCAACAATCTACTCTTTGATCAACATCTCCTGATTCCGTCCACCCCGCCCCCAGCCTCTGGTAACTATCATCCTACACTCCGCTTCTATGAGTTTGATTGTTTTAGATTCCACATGTAAGTGAGATCATTAGGTGTTTGTCTTTCTGTGCTTGGCTTATTTCACTTAGCATAATGTCCTCAGGTCCATTCATATTGTCAGAAATGACAGGATTTTCAAGAAATAATTTTTTTTTTTTTTGAGACGGAGTCTTGTTCTTTCGCCCAGGCTAGAGTGCAGTGGCGCAATCTCGGCTCACTGCAAGCTCCACCTCCCGGGTTCACGCCATTCTCCTGCCTCAGCCTCCAGAGTAGCTGGGACTACAGGCGCCCGCCACCGCGCCCGGCTAATTTTTTTTTTTTTGTATTTTTAGTAGAGACGGGGTTTCAACATGTTAGCCAGGATGGTCTCGATCTCCTGACCTCGTGATCCACCCGCCTTGGCCTCCCAAAGTGCTGGGATTACAGGCCTGAGCCACCGTGCCCGGCCTAGAAGAAATAATTTTAAATATTTGCACTTGCAAAGAATAATTAAAAGATAAAGAAAATAGAATTGAAACACCAGATAAATATGTAAATTTAGCAGGTGATACATGTGGTCTTCTTTTCAAAAAGGATTATTCAATAAATGCTGCTGAAACAAGTGGCTAACCATTTAGGATATAGTAAGATTAGATTTTTACTTCACATTATCTTTACTAAATTTGAGGGAAAGAATAAAGTGTAAGCAATGAAACCATAAAAGCTCAAAGAAAATATAGATGAATAAATTATTGGGGTATGAAAGAAATTTCTAATTATGCTATCAAGGACAAGAATCATCCAAAAATTATTAACATATATGATCACATAAAAAATTAAAACTTTATGTCACAAGCAACATGCATATAAATTTACATAGCAATGGATAAATTGAGGAAAAAATTGCAACTAAGCATATATAACCAGAAGGAGTTATTAATTGTTACAAAATTATTAAAAAGAACCATAACATTCCAACAGAAAAATGAGAAAGGCTTTGGAGGCAATTAAAAAAATGAATCAATATAAATGGTTTATAAACACATTGTTATTTCTCACTAGTCATAAAAAAGTGATTTTTTGTAATACCATTTGTGTTTATCCAGGTAGCAAAGATTAAAAAATGAAAGATAATGGTTTTACGAGAATACAGGGAAAGGATATTCTTATGCATTGAAGATGGATGCATTAATTGGTATAATATTCTGAGGGATAATTTGGCAGCATATTTTAACACACATGTATATATCTTGATATAGCAATTATGCTTTGTAAATATATTTCTATTAAAGATCTATGTAAAGTTGCTTTTACAAAGATGTTCATCACACAGTTATTTATAAAACTGAAAAATTGGAAGCATTCTAAATGCTAAACTGAATAGGACTGATAAAATAAATTGTGGGTTCAAGGCAGAACATGGGTGATCTGCAAAATTTCAAACTGAAAAGTTAATTTTCAATGGCCTTGGACTAAGGACTAGAGGGAACAAGATAATAAAGATATGGAAGAAATAAATGGGAAATATAAATTTCAAATGACTTTGATTCCTTTAATCCTTCCCAAGCACTCACAAATTATTTATGAAATTTTCATTTATTTCTTCAAGTGTGTTGTTTTTCTGACTGATATATATGAAAAAACCAAAAGTTTGTTCTTTGAAAAGAGTAATAAAGTAGAAAAAAAACTCATTTGGTATAGGCTGAATGTTTGTGTCCCCCCAAAATTTGTATATTGAAACCTAATCCTCAATGTGATGGTATTTGGAGGTGGGATTTTGGGGATGCTGTCAGGTCCTGAGGGTAGAGCCTTCATGAATGGGATTAGTGCCTGATATGGTTTAGCTGTGTCCCCACCCAAATCGCATCTTGAATTCCCACGTGTTATGAGTGGGAGGTAATTGAATCATGGGAACAGGTCTTTCCCATGCTGTTCTCGTGATAGTGAATAAGTCTCATGAGATCTGATGGTTATAAAAAGGGGAGTTTCACTGCACAAGTGCTCCTCTCTTTGCCTGCTGCCATCCAGGTACTATGTGACTTGCTCTTCCTTGCCTTCCACCTTGATTGTGAGGCTTCCCCAGCCACGTGGAACTGTAAGTCCAATTAAACCTCTTTCTTTTGTAAATTGCCCAGTCTTGGGTATGTCTTTATCAGCAGTGTGAAAACAGACTAATACAGTGACCTTGTAAAAGAGGCCCTAGAGAGCTCCTTTGCCCTTTGGGAAAAGATAGCTGTCTATCCACAAGGAAGTGGGCCCTCACCAGACGAATTTGCTGGTGCCTCGATCTTGGACTTTGCAGCATCTAAAATGGTGAGAAATATATTTATGTTGCTTATAAGCTACCCAGTTCATGGTATTTTGTTATGGCATCCTGAGCAGACTAAGAAACTACTGATAAAATACATTAGGAATAAAAGAGAGATGCTAAATAATATGAATGCAGAATGGTCCTTAGCTACAGATAGAAAATATTAAAATATTTAAAAAATACTATACATAACTTTGCTTCAGTAAATTTGAAAACTTAGATGAAATTGAAAATTTCTAGAAAAATACAATTTACCAACACTGATTTAGGAATAAGAATCTGGCTACTTATTTAATTTAATAAATTTAAACAGTAGTAGTTAAAATATTTTCACATAGAAAACAAGCTTAGGTATTTTTGCAAGGAAATTTTACCAAACTGTAACTTAATATTAAACAAACACTTCCAGAGAATAGGAATAAAAAGGGCAGATACTCTTTAAGCTTTACTCTGAGGTCAATATAACTTTGATGCCAAAACCAGACAGAAATAAACAAAAAATAAAAAGCACAGGCCCGCTTAACATATAAATATAGAAGTAAATGTTTAAAATAAAAGTTATTAAATTATTTAAAACCAGAATTCAAGAGTTAGTAGAAACAATTAGACATTATGATGAATTTGTTTATCCCAGGAAAGCAGGGATAGCTTACCATTAAGACTACATAAACACCATTTGCTCCAGGAACATAATAAAGAATAAAAGCCATATGATTCACAGACTACCAAAATTGAATCAAAAAGAAATAGAAGTTCTGAATAGACCTACAAAAATATACTGGATTTTTAATTTAAAAGACAAAAATTTCCTTCAAAGAAAAGTCCAGGACCCGATGGCTTCACTGGTCAATTCCACCAAACATTTACAGGATTAGTACCAATTTTTGGTAAACTCCTCCAAAAAATAGAAAAGGAAGGAAGGCTTTCCAACTCATTCAATGAGGCCAGTTTTACCTTGATAACAAAACCAGAGACATTGCAATACAGACCAATATCTCCTATGAATATAGATGCAAAAATCCTGAACAGAATACTAGCAAACTGAATCCAGCAACATATACTGCAAACAAGTGGGATTTTCTCAAGTAATACAAGGTTGTTGATTCTTTGTGACCAAAGAATCAGAATAAACGTTGATATAAGATAGGGTCAACCGCACCAGCAGGATCGAAAAACAGTAGTGTTGAGGTTACAGTCAGTTAATAGTATGGTAATGCTGGCGGCTAGGACTGGGAGAGAAAGGAGTAGAAGGATTGCCGTAATGAGGACTGATCACACGAAAAGGGGTGCTTTGATACTGGGATATGGCTGGGGGTTTTATACCGATTATTGTGGTAATAAAATTAATGGCCCCTAAAATAGAAGAAACACCTGCTAGGTGGATTGACAAAATGGTTAGATGCACAGACGCTCCCGCATTTATTAGGCTTCCTGCTAAAGGCGGGGTATTATTGTTCAGCTGGTCCCGCGCCGTCTTCTGCTATTGATGATGCAAGTAGGAGTAGGAAAGGGGAGGAGGGGAGAAGTCAGAAGCTTATATTTTTTATCCAGGGGCATACCATATCGGGTGCACCAATTATCAGAGGGACTAGTCAGTTGCCAAACCCCAGTTATCGTTGGTATTACCATAAAGATTATGATGAATGCGTGGACGGTAACAATAACGTTCTACATCTGATCATCTCCTAGCAGAGTTCCTGATTGGCCTAATTCTGCTCGAATGAGAAGGCTTAGGGCGGTGCCCACTATCCCCGCTCATGCGCCCAATAGCAGGTAGAATGTTCCGGTATCTTTATGGTTAGTTGAAAACAATCAACGATTGATGAACATAAGTGGAAAAAAAGGTAAAATGGCTGAGTAAGCATTAGACTGTAACTCTAAAGACAGAGGTCAAGGCCTCTTTTTACCAGCCCCGAGGTGATTTGTCACGTTGAATTGCAAATTCGAAGGAGCAGCTTCAATCCTGCCAGGGGAGGGGGGCTTCTCCTGCCTTTCTGCTCGCAATGGCGGGAGAAGTAGATTGAAGCCAGTTGATTAGGGTGTTTAGCTGTTAACTAAATTTTCGTGGGTTTGAATTCCACCAATCTAGCAAGGGTTTAGCTTAGTTAAAGTGGTTGATTTGCATTCAACTGATGCAGAATAGAGTCTGGCAGTCCTTAGGTCAGTTACAGAAGTTAAATACAATTTACTTACTAAGGGCTTTGAAGGTCCTTGGTCTTATGTAACCTAAATTTCTACGTTATAGTCAGTATCAGTGGAGAGATAGGTAAAAGGAGGGTAGAAAAGATGGTAAGTAGGGGGGAGAGAAATATGGTTTTTGTATTTTCGAATTGTCATTTTATTTTCATATTATTAGATGTGGGGAATATTGCTACTGAGATGGAATAAATTAGGCCTGTGTAAAAGTACAGGTTGAGTAGGGTTATGATAGCTATAATGGTAGGGGTAATAAGACTATTGTTTTTTGTAAATTCTTGAATGATGGTTCCTTTAAGCAGAAATCCTGTTAATAGGGGTAAGCCTCCTAGGGATAGTAAAATTAGTGGAATTACAGGTGTTAACCATGTTAATTTGTTTCAGGTGTGAGATAGTGACAAGGTTGTGCTTATACTCAGGTTGGGTGCTAGAAATGTGGTAGTTGTTAAATAATCAGGTTTAGAATGGTAATGTTTGGGTTACAAATTATTACTTCTACTATTCAATTTAGGTGAGTAATTCAGGAGTAGGCTATGATTTTATGCAGTTGTGTTTGATTAAGTCCTCCTCAGCCGCCTACTATAATGGATAGGAATGTGACAGATAGAAGGATGTTCGTGTTTATTGATGGGAAAATTTGATACATGATTGAGATAGGGGCTAGTTTTTGTCATGTGAGGAGAAGTATGCCAGACATCAGAGATGTTCCTTGAGTTACTTCTGGGACTCAGAAGTGAAAGCGGGCTATTCCTAGTTTTATTACTAGTGCCGTTATTATTATTAAGGATGAAGATTGATGAATAGTGTTTATTGTCCACTGTCTAGAGGCCAGGTTATTGGAAAGGATACCTATTATGAGAATTATAGATGTGGTTGCTTGTGTAAGGAAATATTTGGTGGCTGCTTCTGTAGAGCAGAGATTTATTTTTTAAATTAAGATTGGGGTAGGAGCTAGTATGTTTATTTCTAGGCCTGTTCGGATGAGAAATCGGTGTGAAGCTAGCATTGTGATAAGAGTTCCTGTGAAAATAGTGAGATAATAAGCTGAGCTAATGGATTAATTAGTACAGAAAAGATATAACCAACATTTTTGGAGTGTGGGCCCGATAGCATATATAGCTGACCTTACTTTAGGACGTGGTGTAGTAGGTAGCATGAAGAATGTTGAATTCTCAGGGGTAGGTTCAATTCCTATAGTTCTAGAAATAACAGGATTTTAACTTCTATTGTTTACTCTATCAAAGTAATTATTTTGTCAGACATATTTCCTATGTTTGGTGTGGAATGCTGGAAATTAGGACGGGCATTGAGATATATGACATGCAAAATGCTAGTGTAAGTGATAGGAAATTTTTTCGTAGAAGATATGAGTTGGTCATAGCAGAATTGGGGGTATGCTGTTTGAATTCATAAAAGCAGGGTGGTTAAAAGGGGGGTCTTGGTAATGAAATTTGTGGAATAGAGTTCTGGTGAATATCTAGTGTGCAGTGCTCCTAGGAAAATAGTAGTAGTTAGGGCATTTATTATGATAATATTCATATATTCTGCTATAAAGAAGAGAGCAAATGAACCTGTGGCATATTCAATGTTGAAGCCTGAGACTAACTCTGACTCTTCTGTTAGATCAAAAGGGGCTCGGATAGTTTCTGCTAATGTGGAGATAAATCATATCATGGCTAGGGGCCATGAGGGTAGAAGCAGTCAGAGGGATTCTTGCATTGTGATGAGTGCATATAAATTAAATGAGCCACTTATCAGTAGGACTGATAGGAGGATAATGGCTAGGGTGACCTCATATGAAATTGTCTGGGCCACAGCTCGTAATGCATCGATTAGTGCATAATTTGAATTAGATGCTCATCCTGATCATAGAATAGAGTAGACGGCTGGACTTGATGTGGCTAGTATAAATAGGAGGCCTGTATTAAAATTAATTAGGGGATTTGGTATAGGGAGGGGACTTCACAGAGGAGAGCGATAGAAAGGGCCAGGGTTGGAGCAATAATATAAAGGGTGATAGTAGATGTGGATGTTGAGGTCTGTAAGGGCTCTTGGATGAAACGTTTTATTGCGTCAGCAAATGGTTGAAGCAGTCCGCAGGCACCTACAATGTTAGGTCCTTTGCGTAGGTGTATATAGCCTAAGATTTTTCGTTCAATGATTGTAAGGAATGCTATAGCGATTAGAGTTGGAATGATAAGTAGGAGAAGGTTAATTATAGGCATATTGTTAACAAGAGGTGGCTGGGCCTGGTGGCTCACACCTGTAATCCCAGGACTTTGGGAGGACGAGGTGGGTGGATCACTAGGTCAGGAGATCGAGACCATCTTGGCTAACACGGTGAAACCCCTTTTCTACTAAAAATACAAAAAATTAGCCGGGCGTGGTGATGGGTGCCTGTAGTCCCAGCTACTTGGGAGGCTGAGGCAGGAGAATGGTGTGAACCCAGGAGGCGGAGCTTGCAGTGAGTGGAGATCAGGTCACTGCACTCCAGCCTGGGCGACAGAATGAGACTCTGTTTCCAAAAAAAAAAAAAAGAAGAAGAGGAGTTGAACCTCCAGTTATAAAGTTTTAAGTTTTATGCAATTGCCGGGCTCTGCTATCTTAACAAACCCTGATCTTGGTTAAGGTGTGTGGTGATTTGTTAGATTGAGATAGCATCATCTACGGGGTGAGGGCACTTTATGAAGTGGGCCCTATCTCTCTTGTTCTTTTGTAGTAGGAGAAATGTTAAATAGATAGAAACCAACCCACATTACTTTGGTCTGAACTCAGATCATGTAGGACTTTAATTGTTGAACAAATGAACCCTTAATAGTGGCTGTACCATTAGGATGTCCTGATCCAACATTGAGGTCGTAAACCCTATTGTCAATATGGACTCTAGAATAGGATTGTGTGGTTATCCCTAGGGTAACTTATTCCATTGATTAAATTATTGGGTCAATGTGCGTTAACCCGCTTACACTAGTGAGGTCTTAGTTTAGGTTGTTCAGAGGTTGAGTTATGCTCCGAGGTCACCTCAACCAAAATTTTTAATGCAGGGATAGTAGGCTAAGGCCTGTAGGCTTTTTTGAGTTTTTATTTGCATTAATGCATTTGGTCAAGGTGGTTTCAACATCTGAAAATTAATGCAATATACTATATTAATAAAATAAAGGGCACACATTCATATGATCATCTCAATAGATGTAAAAAAAATCTGACAAGGTACAACACCCTTTTATGATAAAACCATTCAACAAACCAGGTATAAAAGGTGATATGGTTTTGCTGTGTCCCCACCCAAATCTCCTCTTAACTATAGTTCCCATAATCCCCACATGTGGTGGGAGGGACCAGGTGGGAGGTAATTGAATCATGGCGGCAGTTTCCCCCATGCTATTTGATTTGGTTTGGCTGTGTCCCCACCCAAATCTTATATTGAATTGTAGCTCCGATAATCCCTACATGTCATGGGAGGGACCTGGAGGGAGGTAATTGAATCATGGAGGGTGGGTTTTTCACATACTATTCTTGTGATAGTGAAAGGTTTTATAAAGGGCAGTTCCTCTACACACGACTCTTGACTGCCATCATGTAAGATGTGACTTTGCTCCTCCTTCACCTTCTGCCGTGATTTTGAGCCCCCCCTAGCCATGTGGAACTGTTAAGTCCATTAAACCTATTTTTCTTTATAAATTACCCAGTCTTAGGTATTTCTTTATAGCAGTATGAAAATGGACTAATACACTCTTCTTGTGATATTAAGTAAGTTCTCATGAGATTTGATGGTTTTGTAAGGGGCTTCCCCTTTTACTCAGCTCTCATTCTTCTCCTTCTTGCTACCATGTAAAGAAGGACATGTTTGCTTCCCCTTCTGCCATGATTGTAGGTTTTCTGAGGCCGCCCACCCCAGACTTGTGGAACTGTGAGTTAATTAAACCTCTTTTCTTTATAAATTACCCAGTCTTGGGCAGTTCTTTATAGCAGCATGAGAATGGACTAATACAGAGGGGAACTTTTGTAACCTGATAGGAGGTATCTACAAAATGCATATTCTTAATGGTGAAAGACTAATGCTTTTCCCCTAAGGTCAGGAACAAGGCAAGGATATCTGCTCTGCCACTTCTATTCAAGATCGTACTGGAAATTCTGGCCAGGATGATTAGGCAAGAAAAAGAAATAAAAGTTATGTAGATTAGGAAGGAAGAAATAAAATTCTCTTAACTTGTAGATTATGTGATCTTGTTTATAGAAAATCCTAAGGAACCTACACTAAAAAGCCATTAAAAGTAATAAATGGCTTCAGTAACTAACAAAAGACTCACACATTTCCTCTGGTGGATGCTAAGGTTTAGAAAAAAAAATTACTTGCAGAATACAAGATCTGTATACAAAAATCAATTGTATGCGTGTATACTAGCAATGAACAATTCAAAAATAAAATTAAGAAAACACTTCCCTTTACAGTAGCATTAAAAAGAATAAAATACTTAGAAATAAATTTAACAAAAGTGCAAGACTTAACACTAAAAAACCAAATAGCATTGCTGAAAGAAATCAGAAAAGACATAAATAAATGGAACTATATCTGATGTTCATGAATTGGAATGATGTAATATTTAGATATCGATACTCCCCAAATTGATCAATGCAATCCCTGTGTAAATCCCAGCTGGCTTTTTTTGTTGTTGCAGAAATTGACAAGCTGGTTCTAAAATGTATATAGTATTGTAAGAGAGCTATAGTAACCAAAACAATTTCGAATAAGAAGAAAAAAATTTTGAGAACTCACACTTCTCAGTTTCAAAAACTTACTAGAAAACTGCAATAATCAAGACACTGTGGTACTGGCATAAAGATAACATACGAATCACTGAAACAGAATTGAAAGTCCAGAATTAAACCTTCACATTTATGGTCAAATGATTTTAGTCAAGGGTGCCAAGACAATTCAATGGTAAAATAAGTTTTTTCACCAAATGGTGCTGGATCAACTGGATATTTACATGCAAAAGAATGAAGTTGGATTATTATTATTATTATTATTATTATTATTATTATTATTATTATTTTGTGAGTCAGGGTCTTGCTCTGTTGCCCAGGCTGGAGAACGGTGGCACAGTCATGGCTCACTGCAGCCTTGACCTCCTAGGCTGAAGCAATCCTCCCTCCCAAGTAGCTGGGACCACAGGTTCATGTCACCATGGCTGGCTAATTGTTTCCTTTTTGTTTTTTTTTTTGTAGAGATGGGGTCTCATTGTGTTACTCAGGTTGGTTTTGAACTCCTGAGCTCAAATGACCCTCCCATGATATCCTTTCAAAATGCTAAGATTACAGGTGTGAGCCACTGTGCCTGGCTTGATGTTGGATTCTTACTTCGTACCATATATAAAAATTGACTGAACTTGGATCATAGACGTAAGTGTAATACCTAAAAGTAAGCAACTCTTTTTTTTTTTTTTTTTTTTTTTTTGAGATGGAGTCTTGCCCTGTTGCCCAGGCTGGAGTGCAGTGGCGCGATCTTGGCTCTCTGCAAGCTCCGCCTCCCGGGTTCACGCCATTCTCCTGCCTCAGCCTCCCGAGTAGCTGGGATTACAGGTGCCCACCACCACGCCCAGCTAATTTTTTGTATTTTTAGTAGAGACAGGGTTTCACCGTGTTAACCAGGATGGTCTCAGTCTCCTGACCTCGTGATCCACCTGCCTCGGCCTCCCAAAGTGCTGGGATTACAGGCGTGAGTCACTGCGCTCGGCCAAACCTAGGCAACTCTTAACAAGAAAACTTATAGGAGTAAATCTTTGTAACCATTGGTAATCATTTCTTAGATATGACACCAAAAGCATAAGCAAAAACAACAAAATAGATAAATTGGACTTAATTAATTTTAAAAACATTTGTGCCTCAAAGGACACCATCAAGAAAGTGAAGAACGAATTATAGAATGGTAGAAAACACTTGCAAATAATATATCTGATAAGGGACTGGAATCCAAGATATATAAAGACTTCTTACAACTCTCTAGTAAAGAGACAATACAAGTAAGAAAGGGCAAAAGGGTTTTAATAGGTATTTTTCCAAAGAAAATATCCAGATGGCCAATAAGCACATGAAAAGATGGTCAACAACCTTAATCATCAGGGAAATGCAAATCAAAACCACAATGAGGTACTACTTCACAACCACCAGGATGGCCAAAGGAAAAAAGACAATAATGCATACTGATGAAGATTTAGAGAGATTGGAATTCTCATTCATTACTGGTGGGAATATAAACTAGTGAGCCCCTGTGGAAAACAGTTTGGCAGTCCCTCAAAATGTTAAATACAGAGTTTCCCTGTAAGCCAGGAATTCCATTTATAGGTATATAGCCAAGAGAAATGAAAATACATAGCCATACAAAAATTTGTGCACAAATATTCATGGCAACGTTATTCATAGCAGCCAAGAAGTGGAAACAACCTAGCTGTTCATCATCTGATGAATGGACTAAAAAAAAGGTGGTATATCCATACAATGGAATATTATCCAGTCATAAAAAGGAATGAAGTACATAGATGAACCTTGAAGACATTATGCTAAGTGAAAGATGCTGTCACAAAAGACTATGTATTATATCATTCCACTTATATAAAAGGCCCAGAACAGGCAAATCCATAGAGATAGAAAGTAGATTAGCGGTTGCTAGGGGCTGGTGGATAAGAGGAATGGATAATTAATGCTTATGGGTATAGCATTTCTTTTTGGGTCATGAAAATTTTCTAAAATTAAATAGTGGTGATTATTGCGTAACTCTATTAATACATAAAACCCACTGAACTGTATATTTTAAAAGGGTGGGTTTTATGGTATCTGAGTTTTATCCAAATAAAGCTATCATTAAAAACCATACTTGTCTGAAAAATACAAAACAAACATTTGATGAGATTCACTAGTCCTTTGTGTTAACTTTTTTTTAAGTAAACCAAGAATGGAAAGGAGCTTCCTTAAGTTGATAAGCATAACAAAAAAATCACAAACATTATTCTAAGTGAGGAATGGTAGAAGCTGTTCCTTTACACTGAGGAACAAGACAGAAATGCCAACTATCACCTTTGCTATTCAGCATTATACTAGTAGTGATAGACAGAAATAAGATTAGAAAAATAAATTGAAGGAAAAGAAGAAATAAAACTATTAGTCACGGTTCTCCAGAGGGACAGAACTAATAGGATATATGTATATATGAAAGGGAGTTAATTAAGAAGAATTGACTCAGAGGATCACAAGGTGAAGCCCCATGATAGGCCATCTGCAAGCTGAAGAGCAAGGAAGCCAGTAGTGACTCCGTCCCAGTCCCAAAGCCTCAAAAGTAGGGTAGCTGACAGTGCAGCCTTCAGTCTGTGGCTGAAGGCTGGAGAGCCCCTGGCAAACCACTGGTGTAAATCCAAGAGTCCAAAGGCCAGAGAACCTGGAGTCTGATGTTCAAGGGCAGGAAGCGTCCAGCATGGGAGAAAGGTGAAAGCCAGAAGACTCAGCAAACCAGTTTATTCCACCTTCTTCTGCCTGCTTTTTCTACTGACACGCAAGCGATTGGATGCTGCCCACCCACATTGAGGGTGGGTCTTCCTCTCCCAGTCCACTGACTCAAATGTTAATCTCCTCTGGCAGCATCCTCGCAGACACACCCAGAAACAATATTTTACATCCTTTAATCCAGTCAAGTTGACGCTTAATATTAACCATCACCAAAACTGTCATTATTTTAAGAGAATATGATTGTTTACATAGAAAATCCCAGCAACCTAAAAATTATTGGAAAATAAGCTAATTTATAAAGGTAGCTAGATGTAAGGTTAAGACACAAAAGTTAATGTATTTTTATATATCAGTATAAAACAATTAGTAAGGATGAGTTTTTAAAGGGTTGTTTTTTTTTCACAGCCTCTTATTAGTATTCTATAAAATTCTGGGAAAAAGTTAGATATTACAAGCCTCATGGTGAAAATTACTTTCAGATTCTCAATTTTGACTGCACATGAGGATCACCTTGACAGATTAAAATATATCCTATTGTCCAGGTCTTGCCCAAGCAATTAAATCAGAATCTCTTATATGAGACTCAAGAATTATGCCTTGTAGAGCTCCCCAGATAATTCCAGTGTGCAGCAAAGGTTAAGAAGAGTAGACCATTAATCGCATTTACATTTTTCTGAGATGAAGTAAATTTTATTAGCATAGTATCATGTTCAGATGAACTTGTATTGAATGCAGCATAAAGGATTACTTTTATGCAAATAAGTATCAACAGTTTGGATTTCATTTCTTTTAGTAAGTCTTTGTAATTCAGTATTTTCTGGATATTTCTAAGGAACTAGAAAAAGGGATGGGAGAACATCTCATGACAGGAGCATTCACTTCAAGGTCCCTAGCTGTGTGAGTCAACAGGCTTTGGGTCTTCTTAGTATCCCCAACAAGAGCATTTGCCAATCCAAATCATTTTCTTCCAAGATTCATGTCCTGGGTGTCTCTGGAGATCCATTGCCTTCCCATCTTCTTTTGCCCTTTTTTTCCCAACATCACCTTCTCAGACTCAGGAGTCACATTTTTGTCACACATTATTATACCTTTTCATAAACACATTCCCTATCCTCACTTTCTCACCCTTGATCATGGTATTCTCACTATTCCATATCAATCATATTTCTAGGAGAGACGTACTACCTCCCAGCCACCTTCCCACTCTATTTTCAGCATTCCTGAGATTCCTCAGGAGAATTCTTAGAGCCTGCTCAAGTTTTAGGGATCCACATTCAATGTATTTCACTAAGTACCCTATTTAAAAATGTTACTCCAGCACTCACAATTTTACTTTATTTTTTCCCATAGCACTTATCTGATATCATTCATGCATATTTTATTTTATTTATTTGTTAGCAACCTGTGTTCTAAACTAGAATGTATGCTCCATAAGGACAAGGATTTTTTTTTTTCACAAAAAATTGCTGGGTCACAGCTTGTCACCAGGATGTTTGGGGGAGACTGTGGGTGAAGCAAGTTGATCTAGGGGTAATATTTGGAGTTCATTTTTGAACATGCTAAGTTTGAGATATATATATATATATATAAAATCTAATATATTAGATTTAACTAATTTTAAAATAGTTAAAATATTAATTTTTATTAATATATTTTTATATTTTATTATTGATTTGTAATATATTAGGTTTAACTAATAGTTAACTAACCATGTATAGATTAGATTAGATCAGTTAAATATGTGAGACTGGAAGTGAAGGGAAAAATCTAAACTGGAGGTAAATATTTGGGAGTATTTAGACTAAATATGATATTTAAAACTGTAAGACTGGGCCATTACTGTAGGAAAAGGTGCTGCAGAGCTGAGCAGTCAAGGTGTGTGACTTCACTGAGGACCAGACCACAGAATTCAAGGAGGTTTTCTAGCTGTTTGACTGAACAGGTGATGGTAAGATCCTGTATAGTCAGTGTGGGGATGTGATGAGGGTCCTGGGTGAGAACCCCACCGATGCTGAGGTGATGCAAGTCCTGGAGATCCCCAAAAGTGATGAGATGAATGTGATGGTGCTGGACTTTGGGCACTTCCTGCCCATGTTGCAGGCTGTGGCCAAGAACAGGGACCAGGGCCTATGAGGATTATGTTGAAGGACTTTGGGTATTTGACAAGAAGGGGAATGGCACCATCATGGGCACTGAAATCTAGCAAGTCCTTGTCACACTGGGTGAGAAGATGATAGAAGAAGAAGTAAAGATGCTAGTGCAGGGCATAAGGACAGCAATGGTTGCATCAACTGTGAAGAGCTTGTCCATGGGATGCCAAATGGCTAAGGACCTTCCCAGTCTCCCCAGAGCCCGTGCCTTTCCCTGTGTGAGACTTCGTATCTAGCCTGAAGGCTTTCTAGGCTCTTTTGTCACAGCACCTTTCCCATCTTGTCTTTCTTGGATAATGTTTGGTCAGCTTTTACCAAATAAACTTGCTCTCTCTGCGCCTCCCCAAATAAATGAAACTATAAGACTGATAAAAATTACTAAGGAAGTGGGTATAGACAGAAAAGAGATGTCCAAGACTAAAACTTGGGAACTACTGATGTTAAGAGGTTGGAGCGCCAGTGAGGTAGATGGAAGTAAAAAGACCATGATGTCCTGGAAGCCATGTAAAGAAACTGTTTCCAGGAAGAGGGATTTACCAACTTTGTAAAATGATGCTGATCTGTCAAGCAAAATGTGACCTAACAATTAACCTTTGAATTCTGAAATATACAAGCATTGGTGACTTTGGAAAGAGCAGTTTTAGAGAGAATGCTTTGGAAAAGCTAGATTGGAGCTGGAGCAATAGATTGGGGAGGAGAGGAATTGGAGGAAAATTAGGGAGGAATACTGGAGTGGTTTTCTTGAATAGAAGAGAGGGGATGCGATCTCATGAGGCTTAGCCTTAAACAGGAACTATTAAAATCCTCAAAAAGATAATCAGGAAAGCTTATATAAAAACAAAGTCATCTATTATTAATCTCTCCAGCTAGGGAAAACTTCATTAAGAGCAGAACATCAACAATGTACACAAAAGGGAAGTTACAGAGGGTTTTTTTTTTTTTTTTTTTAAAGGACTAGATCTGGTGTTAGGATTATAAATTGGGTGATTTCTCTGGGTAGTCTTTTGGAAATGGGGAATGAATTGGGCTAAATGGGGAGGAGGCAGTCATTTTTAATTGGCTTGGGAGCACAGAGCGGGGCATTACGTGTTTTTCTTTCTCTTTTCATCTGAATTCTGAAACTTGCGGTCTTCTCTTTCCAGACCATGTTGTGGTTTGTTCTTGCTTGTTTTGCAGGATTGGTAATCTTCTGATAGTTAGGATTGTTAGTTTGACTTGCATTTCTCAGACTGTCTTTCGATCATTCTCTGGTTGAGGCTCTGTGATTGATAATTTTGGTGATCTATCCAGATATACATTTTTGTTTGTATGTCTTTTGTCATATTGATAGTCATTTCAGTTTCAACAAATGCTATTCTTTCTTGTTGCTTCTGCTGCATAATTGTTTGTTGAATCATTTGATGAGACAGTGGATGCATGGCAGCATTTAAGGTAGAGATCACACATTTGAATACAGCACAGTTTGTAATTCACTTTTAAGCCTGGAACAAAACAAGTCTAAATTAAACCAAGAGAACAGGTCCCATTCCCAATCTAGAAAGCCCACAGGATGAGATATGAGTATGTTAGCCAAATCACCTAAACTGTTGATTTGTTTGTTTACTATTCCTTATAGTAATATTAAAGATTCCAAAATGGTCTGTAGAGATGTAAGTTCAAAGTCTTTCCTTAAAATGGCACATGTGTGCTTTGAGAGGCTAATAATATATACAAGCCTATCTTGTTTTGAACCATAACCTGTCCAGTCTCAAAATGTCTCAGATGAGGAGCTCTATGGCCTCAGAGACATTGTCTAGCTCTTCCGTCAATCTCTGAGCCATTGTGTAGTACTTACCATATTTTTCAGGCCTATAAAACAATTAAGATGCTTGAGGACAGAAGAAGGAAGCATAGAATCTCCCCTCAGTTGTTGAAGTTTTGAGTCTCCAATTGAGTCTCAGTCTTTATCCTTCTTGAGTTTAATTATATTTAAACATCTCATCTCTTTTTTTTTTTTTTTGAGATGGAGTCTCACTGTGTAGCCCAGGCTGGAGTGCAGTGGCACGATCTTGGCTCACTGCAACCTTCGCCTCCCGGGTTCAAGCTATTCTCCTGCCTCAGCCTCCCGAGTAGCTGGGATTACAGGCACCTACTACCACGCCCAGCTAATTTTTCTTTTTGTATTTTTAGTAGAGATGGGGTTTCACCATGTTGGCCAGGCTGGTCTTGAACTCTTGACCTCAAGTGATCCACCCACCTCGGCCTTCCAAAGTGCTGGGATTATAGGCATGAGCCACCGTGCCCGGCCTATTTTTTTAATGAGGGAAAATTCATGTGCCAAATAGAACCAGGTTGATGTCAGGAGCTGTCTGGAAGGCAGGCATGAGTTTACTGAGATAATACATGACCATCCAATTTGCAGCTAGTACTCAATGAGCTTTTGTACTGCAATTCTAATGCATGTCATTGGGGGCAATTTAATGACCTGCTTTCAGACAAAATATCCCTATGGGATTGTGTAATTGTGCCACAGGGGTGTGGTGCCACTCAGAAAAATTGGTTTGGTATCAGAAAGTGAAATCAGCAGTAGATCAAAAGTAGATAAACAGTAGATGTATAGTACAAGAATTAAGTTGAAGTTAGTAGTTAGCCCTTATTGTGGGATCTGTAAAAATGAGTCAGCTTCTACTTGTGGACTATTTATTTCTTTGTCTTTTTCTAAACTCTAATATTGGAAAAGTTTGTGAAGGCTACCTCCTGTGCGAGGTGTTCTGGTTTTCATCCTAAGTGTGATCTGATAATGAGTTTTTGAGTTTTGGTTGTCTGACCTGTTATGGTGTTTGCCATCTAAAAATTTGGGTAGTAGTTGATTTATATTTTGAGGAAACCAACTGATTTATTAGCAGAGACTGATAGTAATAGTCACTAAGTGTTACTCAAAGGAAAGTGTTTATAAACACAATTAGTTTGTGTGATTTAGCCATATCATGAGTGAATTGTAGCTAGATGTTGATTCATTCCAAGAAGTGATTAGGGATGCACAGAGTAGTATTAAGGAATGTTATCAATTAAAAGTAACAAATGTGTGTTAGCAGTTTAGAAGCTTGAACTGGGAGAAAATAAAGAAAATAGCTAGGAAAATAAAAACAGGAGCATGCAGGTTAAAAAATGGGACACGGGATATGAGTTTATTTATGGTTTCAGTCATCTGGACCTTGTTCTGTGAGTCTTAGGAAGAACCTGTCTACAGCAAGAAGTCATCTGTTTGTCTGAAGATCTGTGAAAGATGTCATGTACTTCTGGAAGATGCCTGGATATGCTTAGCTTGAGATCACCCAAATGTTCAGATTTCCGAGTAGAACAGGATATTTGAAATTCTGAAACAAGACCAAGTTGTTACTTGAAGTTTGACCAATGTGTGCTTTCAGTGGTATTCAGTAATGTTCTTTCCAATGAGCTTCAAAAACAGTCTTTCTTTGAAATCTTTAGTATCTCAGCAATGGATGAGAAAAGTTATGTTGTGGAAAAATAGCTTGAACCTGTTGGTGATATGACTAAATATACCAATTTAGTCTCTTATAAGTAGTTTGGCTAATTTCAATTTTGTCATCCTTTTATCCTTTCTACTTTCCTAGAATATTGAGTATAATAAGGGCAAGGAAGCTTTTTTTTTTTGTAAGTGCCAAGAACTTACAAAATTCTTGGGGGGCAGTTCCCATTAAATGTGTTTCCCTGTCACTAGACAGATTACTGTGAATACCCATGTAGGAAACACAAAATCTAAAATCTCTTTGTATTGCAAGAACAATTACTTTTCTAAACACAACCTCTGCAGCGACCTGCCTGGGAAGCCAAACCATTCTAAAACGCTGAAAACATTTTAGAATGGTTGGAATATGGTCAATAACTTCCAGCTTCCCTATTTTTTGTCCCTGTTTCCAATTTGGGATCACCCAGAGAAATCCAGATATACTTCCCAAACCAAACACATAAGATGCCTCCTTTCTAGCTGGCCCAGCTTCTCCATGCCAACAACCTCTAATCAGAGCATACTTGAAGCCTTTCCTGTTTTTTATTGCAAAGCTTTACCCTTTCCTGCCTGCCTTTGAATCTCTGCCGAATGCTAGTGATGGTGGCTGATTGCCTTGCTGCAGCAAGCTCTGAATAAATTGACTGTATTTTTTTCTCATTTGGGTGGTCTTTGTTTATTTATACAGTAGATATAGTTACATCAGAGTCTGTAAGGAATTCCATGATTTTCCTTTAACAATTAGGCTGAATAGTCCTTGAGAGGATTATGGAAGACAAGAAACTTTGTGATACCAATAGTTCCCTTGGGCACCATATTTGGTCATCTTTAAAGAAAACTTTCTTTTTATTTTTGAATAAGGTGGATCACTGGCTTTTGCCATGGACCTTTTCTTGGCAATATCTGCAGGTATCATGATCTTTCATTCCGTATGCCTGGAAGACGCAGATTGATTGCTAATTTCAAATGACGTTAGTAAATCCTCTTTTTTTGGTCTGTTTTCTAGGTCTCATTTAAAGTATTCAGCAATACTCCATGGTTCTTTTATGCCAAAGTCTTTTGTTCTAATTTACTTTTTCTATTAGATCTACTATATCAGATTTTAGTCCATTGATGAAGACAGGACAAAGTTCCCTTGATCTCATTTTTTACATTAACTCCAGAATAGTGTTGGAAGACCTGTATAAGTCGATTTCTGTAGTCATCAATAGACTCCTTATTTTTCTTGTTTATAGGACTGAATTTTTGTTCAATCTTTGGCACGGGGTAAGTTTTAGTCTTTAAAAGTTATTTACTAACTTGCTTTGCTATATTCAGCCCTTTCCTGTTATTGAGAACTAGGGTTTTTTTTAGATTGCCTTCAGCTTCTAGCCAGCCTGCACTATTTATCCATTTTAAAAGACAATGGATTGGCTTATTAAGATGAATCAATTGAAAAGTATCAGTTAGTACATGTCTAATAGAATTCTGAATGCACTAAGTTTAAATTCTACTTGCACACGGCAATTTTCGTGCTTATTAATCTCCTCCTGAGGGGTTCTCTGAGGAAAAGGAAGTCTAGAAGCAGATTGGGAGGGCTAAAAGAGTGGTAGGAAGACAGGGAGGATTAAGTAGGATAAAAGGAAACCGATGTCCTATGGAGAACTGTAGACCCAAGATTGAAATAGATATATATTTATCCTTTGCTAGAGAATCCATTAAGCACACCAATCACATTTCTTTCAGAGATTTCTGCATACTAGCTTGACAAATGCCAACCACTGGATGTTCAAAATCTTACTACTTTTTCAGTATATCTCTAAGATTGTGGTTAACAGCTTCAAATATGGATCCCAATAATCTACAATATCTGGTAGTCATAGTCACATCTATTGTGGAATCTTTTCCCCTTTAGTATTGGCTAGACCTAGTGACTTGTTTCTATTGGATTGACTATAGCAAAAGTGATGGGCTGCTACTCTGAGTTAAGTTACAAAAGACCGTAACTTGCACCTTTTCTCTTGCCTTCTCTCTTGCTTGTTTTGATAAAGCAAACTGCCATGTTGTGAGCTGCCCTTTGTGGAGGCCCACATGGCAAGGAACTGAGAGTGACCTCCAGTCAACAGCCAGTGAGGAACTGAGGCCCTCCATTCAACAGTACAGGAGAAACTGAATCATGCCAGCAACCATGTGAAGGGGCTTGGAAATAGATACACACTAGTAAAACCTTAAGGCACTGGTCAACACCTTGACTGCAGCTGTTTGAGGGAATCAATCGCCAAAAGACCGAATAAGCCATGCATGGATTTCTGACCAACAGAAACTGTGAGATGATAAGTGTTTGTTGCTTTAAGCCTCTGAGTTTTGGGGTAACTTGTTGCATAGTAGTAGATTACTAATAGACATACAATTTTGTTTTTTATTTTTTATATTATTTTGTTTTTTAAATTTTTTTTTTTTTTTGAGACGGCGTGCAGTGGCACCATCTCGGCTCACTGCAAGCTCTGCCTCCCGGGTTCACGCCATGTTTTTTTAATTTTTGTGGGTAGATAGTAGGCGTATATATTTATAGGTTACATGAAATATTTTAATACAGGCATGAAATGTGTAATAACCACATCAGGATAAAGAGGATATTCATCACCTCAAGTATTTGTCCTTTGTGTTTCATACAATACAATTATACTCTTTTAGTTATTTTTTAATTTTTTATTTTTTGAGACGGAGTCTCACTCTGTCACCCAGGCTGGAGTGCAGTGGTGTGATCTCAGGTCACTGCAACCTCTGCCTCACATTTTTTAAATCTATTCATCTATTGATGGGCTCTCAGATTGCTTCCAAATCTTGGGTATTGTGAATAGAGCTGCAACCAACATTGGAGTGCAGGCATCTCTTTAATATACAGATTTCCTTTCTTTTGAGTATATACCTAGGAATGGTGGCTCTATTGGTAGTTTTCGGAGGAAGCTTCAGACTGTTCTCCATAGTGGTTGCACTAATTTACATGCCCACCAACAGTCTATGAGGGTTCTCTTTTCTCCATATTCTTGCCAGCATTTGCTATTGCCTGTCTTTTGGGTATCAGCCATTTTAACCGAAACGAGATAATATCTCATTGTAGTTTTGATTTGCATTTCTCTGATGACCAGTGATGTTGAGCACCTTTTCATATGCATTTGCATTTGTATCTTCTTTTGAGAAATGTCTATTCAAATTTTTTGCCCATTTCTTAATGGGATGATGAGATTTTTTTTTCTCTAGATTTGTTCAAGCTCCTTATATGTTCTGGTTATTAATTCCTTGTCAGATGGATAATTTGCAAATATTTTCTCCCATTCTGTGTGTTGTCTCTTCACTTTGTTAATTTTTTTTTTCTGTGCAGAAGCTTTTTGACTTGATGTGATCCCATTTGTCTATTTTTGCTTTTGTTGCCTGTGCTTATGGGGTATTACTCAAGAAATTTTTGCCCAGGCCAATATTCTGGAGAGTTTCCCCAATGTTTTCTTGTAGTAGTTTCATAATTTGAGGTCTTAGATTTAAGTGTTTATTCCATTTTTATTTGATTTTTGTATATGGTGAGAAATAGGGGTCTAGTTTTGTTTTTCTGCATATAGATATCCAGTTTTCTTGCACCATATTTTGAAGAGACTGTCTTTTCTCCAGTGTATATTCTTGACGCCTGTGTTGCAAATGAGTTCACTGTAGGTGTGTGCATTTGTTTCTGGGTTCTATATTCAGTTCCATTGGTCTATGTATCTGTTTTGATGCCAGTACCATGCTGTTTTGGTTACTATAGCTCTGTAGCATAATTTGAAGTCAGGTAATATGATTCCTCCATGTTTTTTCTTTTTGCTTAGGATAACTTTGTCTATTCTGGGTCTTTTGTGGTTCTATATAAATTTTAGGATTGTTTTCTCTATTTCTATGAAGAATGTCATTGGTATTTTGGTAGGATTACACTGAATCTGTAAATTTCTTTCAGTAGTATGAACATTTTAGCAATATTCTTCCAATCCATGAACATGGAATATCTTTCCATTTTTTGGTGTTCTATTAAATTTCTTTCATCAGTGTTTTATAGTTTTCATTATGGAGATCTTTCCCTTTGATGGTTAATTCCTAGATATTTTATTTTATTTGTGGCTATCATAATTGGGATTACTTTTTTGATTTCTTTTTCAGTGTGTTCACTGTTGGCATATTGAAATGCTATTGATTTTTGTATGTTTATTTTGTATCCTGAAACTACTGAATTTGTTAATCAGTTTTAATAGTTTTTTTTGTGAAGTCTTTAGGTTTTTCCAAATGTATATTATATCATCTGCAAACAGGGATAATTTGACATTTTCCATTCCAATTTGAATATCCTTTATTTTTTCTCTTGTCTGATTGCTCTAGCTAGGAATTCTAGTAGTATATTGAATAATTGTTGTGAAAGTGGGCATCCTTGTCATGTTCTAGATCTTAGAGGAAAGGCTTTCGGTTTCAGTTTTTCCTCATTTAATATGATACCAGCTGTGGGCCTGTCACATATGGCTTTTATTATGTTGAAGCATGTTCCTTCTATATCCAGTTTTTTGAAGGTTTTTATCATGAAGGGATGTTGAATTTTATTAATTGAATTTTCAGCATTAATTGAAATGATTATATGGTTTTTGTCCTTCTGTTGATATGATATATCACATTGATTGATTTACATATGTTGAACCATCCTTGCATTCCAGCAATACATCCCACTTGGTCATGATGAATGATCTTTTTAATGTGTTGTTGAATTTACGTTGTTAGCATTTTGTTAAATATTTTTGCATCTGTATTCATCAGTGATATTGGCTTGTAGTTTTCTGTTTTTGATGTATCTTTGTCTGATTTTGATATCAGGATAATACTGGCTTCATTCCCTCTTTCTTTATTTTTTGGAATAGTTTGAGTAGGATTGGTATTAGTTCTTCTTTAAATGTTTGGTAGAATTCAGCAGTGAAGCCATCAGGTCCTGGGCTTTTCTTTACTGGAAGCCTTTTTACTAAGGCTTTGATCTTGTTACTTGTTATTGATCTGTTCAGATTTTTTATTTTTTTCATGCTGCCATCATGGTAGGCTGGATGTGTCTAGAAAATTGTCAATTTCTTCTAGGTTTTCTAACTTACTGGTACATAATTTCTCATAATAGCCACTAATGATCTTTTAAATTTCTGTGCTATCAATTGTAATGTCTCCCTTTACATCTCTGATTTTATTTATTTGAATCTTTCTTCTTAGTTAGTCTGGCTAAAAGTTTGTCAATTCTGTTTAACTTTTCAAAAAACTTTTTGTTTCATTCCTCATTTGTATTGTTTTCTTCATTTCAGTTTCATTTATTTCTGCTCTGATCTTTATTATTTTTTTCCCTCTACTAATTTTGGATGTGGTAGAAAAGCTCTTGCTTTTCTAGCTCTTTAAGAGACATTATTAGGTTGTTTATTTCAAGTTGTTCTTTTTTGATATAGGAACTTATAGCTATAAACATCCCTCTTAGTACTGCTTCTGTTGTACCACAAGCTTTTGTATGTTGTGTTTCCATTATTGTTTGTTTCAAGAAATTTTACATTTCCTTTCTAATTTCTTTATTGACCCATTGGTCATTCAGGAGCATATTGTTTAATTTTTGTGTATTTGTATAGCTTCCAAATTCCTCTTGCTGCTGATTTCCAGCTTTATTCCATTGTGGTCAGAGAAGATACTTATTAATATTTCATTTTTTTGAATGTTTTAGGACTTGTTCTGTGACCTAATATATGGTCTATCCATGAGAATGATCCATGTCCTGAGGAAAAGAATATGTATTCTGTAGCTGTTAAATGAAATGTTCTATAAATATCTAGTAAGTTCATTTGGTCTATAGTGAAGATTAAGTCTGATGTTTCTTTGTTGATTTTCTGGGAAGATCTGTCCAATGCTGAAAGTGGGGTGTTGAAGTCTCCAGCTATTATTGTATTGGAACCTGTCTCTCTCTTTAGCTCTAATATTTGCTTTATATATTTGGGTGCTCCAGTGTTGGGTGCATATATATTTAAAATTGTTATACCCTCTCACTGAATGACCCCTGTATCATTATATAGTGACCTTCTTTGTCTTTTATAGTTTTTGTCTTGAATTCTATTTTGTCTGATATAAGTGTAGCTACTCCCACTCTTTTAGTTTCCATTGGTATGTTATATATTTTTCCATCTCTAAATTTTTAGTTTATATGTCTCTTTATAGGTGAAGTGTGTTTCTTTTGTTTGTTTGTTTGTTTAATTATACTTTAAGTTCTGGGGTACATGTGCAGAACGTGCAGTTTTGTCACATAGGTATACACATGCCCTGGTGGTTTGCTGCATCCATCAACCTGTCATCTACATTAGGTATTTCTCCTAATGCTATCCCTCCCCTAGCCCCGACCCCCCAACAGGCCCCAATGTGTGATGGTCCCCTCCCTGTGTCCATGTATTCTCACTCTTCAACTCTCACTGATGAGTGAGAACATGCAGTGTTTGGTTTTCTGTTCTTGTGTTAGTTTACTGACACAAGATTACTGAGATTGATGGTTTCCAGCTTCATCCATGTCCCTACAAAGGACAGGAACTCATCCTTTTTTATGGCTGCATAGTATTCCATCGTGTATATGTGCCACATTTTCTTTATCCAGTCTATCATTGATGGGCATTTGGGTTGGTTCCAAGTCTTTGCTATTGTGAATAGTGCCACAATAAACATATGTGTGCATGTGTCTTTATAGTAGAATGACTTATAATCCTGTGAGTATATACGCAGTAATGGGATTGCTGGGTCAAATGGTATTTCTAGTTCTAGATCCTTGAGGAATCACCACACTATCTTCCACAATGGTTGAACTAATTTACACTCCCACCAACAGTGTAAAAGTGTTCCTATTTCTCCACATCCTCTCCAGCATCTGTTGTTTCCTGACTTTTTAATGATTGCCATTCTAACTGGCATGAGATGGTATCTCATTGTGGTTTTGTTTTGCATTTCTCTAATGACCAGTGATGATGAGCATTTTTTCATGTTTGTTGGCTGTATAAATGTCTTCTTTTGAGAAGTGTCTGTTCATATCTTTTGCCCACTTTTGGATAGGGTTTTTTTTTTTCTTGTAAATTTGTTTAAGTTCTTTGTAGATTCTGGATATTAGCCCTTTGTCAGATGGATAGACTGCAAATTTTTCTCCCATTCTGTAGGTTGCCAGTTCACTCTGATGATAATTTCTTTTGCTGTGCAGAAGATCTTTAGCTTAATTAGATCCCATTTGTTTATTTTGGCTTTTGTGTGTTTCTTTTAGGAAATAGATCATTGGATCTTGTTTTCTTAATGCATTTAGCAAGTCTATGTCCTTTGATTGGAGAGTTTAGTCCATTTACGTTCAATGTTATTATTGATAAGTAAGCACCTACTCCTGCCATTTTGTTATTTGTTTTCTTGTTGTTTTGTGGTCTTCTCTTTCTTATTTCCTTCCTTCCTTTCTTCCTTTTAGTGAAGGTGATTTTTTGATGGTATGATTTAAATTCTTGCTTTTTATTTTGTGTGTATTGTATGTTTTTTGATTTAGGGTTATCATGAGGCTTGCAAATACTATCTTATAACCCGTTATTTTAAACTAATAACAACTTAATACTGTTTGCATAAAATAACAAATAAGCAAAAAGAAAACTAATAAATAAATAATTTCAGATGGAAATATTCCCTTTAGCATTTCTTCTAGGACATGTCTGGAGCTAATGAAGTCCCTCAGCTATTTGTTTTGGGAAAGCTTTTATTTCTCCTTTTTGTCTGAAGGATATTTTTGACAAATATACTACTCCAGGGTAAAAGATTTTTTTCCTTCAGCACTTGAAATATGTCATGCTACTCTTACATGCTTGTAAATTTTCCACTGAAAAGTCTGCTGCCAGGTGTATTGCAGCTCCATGGTATATTTTTTGTTTCTTTCCTCTTGCTGCTTTTAGGATCCTTTCTTTATCATTGACCTTTGGGAGTTTGATTATTAAATGCCTTGAGTTAGTCTCCTTTGAATTAAATCTGCTTGGTGTTCTATAACCTTGTACTTGGATATTGATATCTTTTTTAGGCTTGGGAATTTCTCTGTTATTATCCCTTTGTGTAAACTTTCTACTCCTATCTCTTTCTCTACCTTCTCTTTAAGGCCAATAACTCTTAGATTTGCCCTTTTAAGGCTATTTTCTAGATCCTGTAGGCATGCTTCACTGATTTTTATTCTTTTTCCTTTTGTCTCTTCTGATTTTGGATTTTCAAATAGCCTGTCTTCAAGCTCACTAATTCTTCCTTCTGCTTGATCAGTTCTGCTACTAAGAGACTCTGATGCATTCTCAATATGTCAGTTGCATTTTTCAGCTCCAGAATTTCTGCCTGATTCTTTTAAGTTATTTTGATATTGTTAAATTTATCTGATAGAATTCTTAATTTATTCTCTGTGTTATCTTGAATTTATTTGAGTTTTCTCAACACAGCTATTTTGAATTATCTGTCTGAAAGGTCACATATCTGTTTCTCCAGGATTTGTCCCTGGTGCCTTATTTAGTTTATTTGGTAAGGTCATGTTTTCCTGGATAGTCTTGATACTTGCTGATGTTCATCTGTGTCTGGGCATTAAAGAGTTCAGTATTTATTGTTGTCTTTGCAGTCTGGACTTGTTTGTACCCATCCATCTTGGGAAGGCTTTCCAGGTATTCAAAGGGACTTGGGTGCTGTGATATAAGCTGTATCTTCATTAGGGGGAACCCCAAGCCCAGTAATGCTGTGTTTTTTGTAGTCTCACAGAAGTACTTCCTTGATGGTCATGGACAAGATCTGGAAGAATTCTCTGGATTACCAGGCAGAGACTTTTGTTCTGTTCCCTTACTTTCCCTCAAAAAAGGGAATCTCTCTCCCTCTCTTTCTCTCTATTCTGAGTCTCCTGGAGCAGGAGGTGGAGTGACACAAGCACCCCTGTGGCCACCATGAATATGAATGCACTGGGTCAGACCTGAAGCCAGCACTGCACTGGGTCTTGCTCAAGATCTGCTGCAACTACTCCCTGGCCACTGCCTTTGTTCGCTCAAAGCCCTGGAGCTCCACAATCAGTAGGTGACACCAGCCAGGCCTATTGTCCCTCCTTTTATGGGAGTGAGTTCCCCCGGGTCCTGGGCAGGTCCAGAGGTGCCATCAAAAAGCTTAGAAGTGTACTTGGTGTTCCATTGTACTGTGGCTGAGCTGGCACTCAAATCACAAGACACAGTCTTTCCCACTCTTCCTCCTCTTTCCAAAGGCAGGGGAGCCTCACCTTCTGACCATGACAGGACCACAGGGAGTACTGCCAGGCTAACGCTGATATTTCCTCAAGGTCCAGGAGCTCTTCAGTCAGCTTGTGGTGAATGTTGCCTGGCCTGGTACTCACTTTTCAGGGCAGTGGGCTCCCCCTCTGGCCCAGGGCAGGTCCAGAAATGCTGTCCAAGAGCCAAGGCCTTAAATCATGGTCCTTCAAAAGCCCACTTGGTACTCTATCCCTCATGGCAGAGCTGGTACCTATGGTACAAGACAAAATCTTGTATATTTTTCCCTTCACTTTTCTCAAGCAGAAATCTCTCCCTGTAGCCACCACCGCTAGGAATGTTCTGAGTTTCACCTGAAGCCAGCAAGTCTCAGAGTCTCATGCAAGGCCCATGATATACATGATATACATGTTAAATTGGTGGGGTTATTAGGGGGAAGATCAGTGGAGCCTTCAATTCTGCCATCTTGCTTGACCCAGCCTCCTCAACCAAAAGATACAATTTTGGATGTGTCAAATGTTCCCCCAAAGTGGCCACTGAAATTCCAGGTTGTTCTTTATAAAATTATGCCATTTAGAAGGTTAAGTTCATGAAATAAGATTATACTATGAGCACATATAATAAACCAGAGTCTGTCAGGAAGTGGCGTATATTTATTTTAGACAGATCCATGAGGATTAGGTCTATGGTCAGTTGGATGTGCTCACTTATGAAACTGTGTTTTGAGCTCTCCAATATAGTTAATTAAAGCTAAGTGTTTTTTTTTTTTTTTTTTGAGAGAGGGTCTCACTCTGTCACCCAGGCTGGAGTGCAGTGGTATAATCTTGGCTCACTGAAACTTCTCCTGGTCTAAAGCAATCCTCTCACTTTAGCCTCCCGAGTAGCTGAGACTATAGGTGTGTGCCACTATGCCCAGCTAATTTTTTTTTTTTAAGAGATGGGTTTTGCCATGTTGCCGAGGCTGGTCTCAAACTCCTGGACTCAAGTGATCCACCTACCTCTGCCTCCCTAAGTGCTGGGATTACAGGCATCATCCATCCTGCCTGGCAAGCTAAGAGTTCTCAAGGAAGAGGGAAGGAAAAAGATCTGGAAGGAGAAACAAGGAGGCGAATGAGGGTGTCTCAGATAATTGAGCAGTTCATACTTTATTCACTATTTGCTTTGTTCTATTGATTTATGAAACAGATTCTCATACTTGTGCCATAGGAGTTTAATTATTGAGATAGAGTACATTTTACTGTTTGGCAGGACAGGGCAAACCACCTCCACTACTTACTCTTCATTATTAATGTTTTGGCTCTTCTTGTAAATTTATTTTCTTTAATTGTTTTGTTAAACTAAAGAAAATTTCTTGTGATTCTGCTTAGAATGTCATAAAATTGATTGTTAAATTAGGGATTGGGATGTCGGTAATGTGATACTAAGTTTTCTCCATCTAGGAGCATGGTAGATGCTTTCAATGTGGGTGATAAAAGAAATAATGATTCAAGTCTTTTTTTATTCCACTCAAGAAAATTTTGTGCTTTTCTTTAGAGAGGCAGAGAAAAATTTCCATATGTTTATAGTTTTGGTTAATGTTATTATTAAAATATTTTCCTTATATTTTAAAAGTAATTATTATGGCCTATCAGAACACATTCATTATAGATAACATTTAATCAATAAAATCAATTGGGATTTCCAATCAAGAGAGTTGGCAGTTCTATTTTATGCAAAATAATGATTGTTATGTTTCGTGCTTTTTTCATGTGTACTTTTTCTTGTCTATTGCTTTGGATAGAATTTTCAGGGCAGAGCTACTTATAAAGATCATAGACACCATCCTTATGTCTTATGTCTAGCATTTCACAGTTGGAATGGATATAGCTAAAAAGTGGTGCAACTGGGGTTTAAGTCCCTTATATGTCAAAAGCCTATTCTCTTTCCTTTTTGCCGTAATAACTTGCTGTTACTGAGCATAGATAATGGAGTTATTTTATTTATATTTTTAAATTTAAGTGATCCTAATTCTTTTAGGTACAGACACTAATAAAACTTTGCCTTTTAACTCTAGCATTTCTATATTCTTTTGGTTAATTACATAATTAATACTTGGATAATGAATTTTATAACTAGCATTGTGGTTATAAGGTAAACATTATGGAATTTTCTGTCTTCAGTTAAAAAAAATGGTCACTTATTTTGTCTTCTCTAATATATTCTTATTTCTTTCTATTTCATTGCTTCATAGTTACCCCCAAAACTTAGTGACTTAAAACAATAATTTATTATTTTTCATGTTTATGTAGGTTGACTAAGTTCAACTATGTGGTTTTTGTCAGAGACACTCATGCAATTGAAGTTAGATGTTGACTCCACTGGAGTGGATGGTTCACTCATGTGCTAGGCAGTTGATGCTTACTGTTGACTGGGAGCTCAACTTCAGAGCCTCTATTGGCTTCCTCATGTGGCTTGAACTTCTCATAGTACTTTAGCTGGGTACTAAGAGGGAGTATCCCAAAAGTGAACATTCCAAGAGGCAGCAGGGGAATCTGCCAGGCCAGTTAAGTGCTATCCATGGAACTGGCATGGAATCCTTTTTGCAGTGTTTTACTGACCAAAGAAGTTTCAGGGTCCACCTAGATTCAAAGCACTAGAGCTGTGTTTCTCAACCAGGGACAATTTTGTTCCTCATTTTTGATTGTCATGACTGAGAAGCAAGCTGTGCTACTATTATCTAGTGGTAGAGATCAGGAATCCTGCTAAACATCCTATGATGCACAGTGCAGCCCTCCACAACAAAGAATTATCTTGTCCAAAATGTTAATAGTGCCAAGACTGAGAAACCCAGATTAGAGAGAGAGATTCCACTCTTGTTGTGGGAGTGGCAAGATCACATTGCAGAAGAGCTTGTGGAATGGGAGGTGTTGTTGTGGCTATTGTTGGAAAATGTAATCTACGACACATCTCTTCCTCCCTTTTATGTTTTCCATCCTCTTCATGTTTTATTTTCAATTTTGATTTTTTAAAATAATTTCAACTTTTATTTTAGATTCAGGGATTCGTGTGCAAGTTTGTTACCTGAGTATATGGTGTGATGCTGAGGTTTGGGTGTGATTGATATCATCATCCCAATACTGAACATAGTACTCAATAGTTAGTTTTTCAACCCTTGCCCCCTCCCACCCTACCTCCTCTAGTAATCTCCAGTGTCAGTTGTTGCCATCCATATGTCCGTGAGTACCCAGTGCTTAGCACCCACTTGTAAGTCACAACATGGGGTATTTTGTTTTCTGTTTCTGCATTAATTTGCTCAGGATTATGGTGTTCAGCTGCATCCATGTTGCTGTAAAGGATATGACTTTATTCTTTTTTATGGTTGCATAGTATTCCATGATGAATATGTACCACATTTCCTTTATCCAATCCACCATTAGTGGACACCAAGATTGATTCCTGTCTTTGCCATTGTGAATAGTGCTGTGAGGCATATATAAGTGAATGTGTCTTTTTCATAGAACAATTTATATTCTTTTGGATACATACCCAGTAATCCAGTTGCTTGGTTGAATGGTAGCTCTGTTTTCAGTTCTTTGAGAAATCTCCAAAATGCTTTACACAGTGGCTAAACTAATTACATTCCCACCAACAGTGTATAAGTGTTCCCTTTTTCCGCAGCCTCACCAGTATGTTGTTATTTGACTTTTTAATAATTGCCATTCTAACTTCATGTTTTATTGCTTTGTCTTTGTTTCCCCAAGTGCTGATCTAAAGTTCTGGTTCTACAATAAGCATTTATTTGGTCTGGAGGACTCCCATACACTCCATATCTCTGAGATGATGCACAGTCTAATATAGGCGATTATGATAGTCTTGTGGTTTGGGAGCCTAGGCGGGGCATTGCCATAGGAATATGTGTTTCATAACACTCAATTGGTTTGTTTTTTTGGTCTTTCCAAGGGTGCTATGTTGTTCACACCAGCTACCTCTGTGTTAGCTCCAGAGCTAAAAATGTGTCCTGGTGCTTTCCTTATTCCTTGAGAACTTTTTTTTTTTTCCTTTTTGAGTTGTGTCTTGCTTTTACCAGTGCTTCTGTAGACTAGAATCCACACTTGGGTCCGTGACTCTGTGAATAGATCTTTCTTCATTGCCACCAGACCCTCACATAAATTGGTTGGATAGAGATCATAGCTCTTTCCTGCAAATTCCCTTCATATCTTCCCTTTATTTCATGGGAATTATTTTCCAGTGATAGCCTGCTCATATGTTCTGTTTGCCTGAACCTCTTCCCATGACTTAATTCCAAGACCCTTCAAGATTGCCTACTACAAACTTATGGATCTCCCTAGTTTGGGGCTGATGCTCTAATCTCACTCTCTGTGCAGTAATTTGATCCTCTGGATTAATATCATGGGGGATTTTATCTAGTAATTTCCAGTGTTTCTCTATAATTAGAATTTTACTCAAATTTGCCACCCTGTTTTTAATAAAGCTCTGAAAATTCCAGTTTTTCAGACTTACAAGATAATATTTATCTTAATCAAGAATATTGTGTTTGCTTTCTCACTGGGAACTAACCAGTTTATACATATCTTCTGTCTTTAATACTTGGATACTGAGCATCCTCTCCTTACTTAGAGTATGGAACAGCCATGAAGATGGCCACTTGAGTTTTTTCTGCCTACTCACTAGGAGTCAGTGATGTTGTTTGAATTTATGTCCCTGCCCAAATCTCATGTTGAATTGTAATCCCCTATGTTGGACGAGGGGTGTGGTGGGAAGTGATTTGATCATGGGGGCAGATTTCCTCCTTGCTGTCCTTGTGATAGTGAGTTCTCATGAGATCTGGTTGTTTAAAAGTGTGTAGTACCTCCCTCTGCTCTCTCTTCCTGCTTCCCTAGCTATGTAAGACGTGCCTGCTTCCCCTTTGCCTTCCACCATGATCATAAATTTCCTGAGGCCTCCCCAGCCATGCTTCCAGTATGGTCTGCAGAACTATAAGTCAATTAAACCTCTTTTTTAAATAAATGACCCAGTCTCAGGCAGTTCTTTATAGCAATGCAAGAACAGACTAATACAGTCAGATATGCATGGATATTTGATTCCATATTCTCTGAATTTTTTCCCTTCTTAGACATAGTTCCTCCTTCCTTCTGTTGTTTAGATACCATTTGAGTCGATTGTATCCTAAAAATGTTTTGTCAATACTTAACTATAAATATTACTTTAATATTGCATAATTTATTTATAAAACTTGATTAGAAACCACATTTTTAAGATGTCCTGTTAAAAGTATTTTCTGAACATTAAACAAGACAGCTATATTTTAAACATTAAATGTTATTTTTCCTAAAAAATGAAGAAACAAAAACCCAAAGGCAGACCCTAGATTTTTTTTCTGATGTTTTCTGAGTAGTAAGGGTTTTTGAATCCTCTCTATAACAAAATAAGCAAAAAGATAATATTTATATGGCTAGAAGCCTAGCGGTGAGCTGCCTGAAATTGCATGATTTCTGTTTTCTAAATAGAGAAATATTTTTTCTCCATAGTTGCCTTTTTATCTGCAATGGCTTTCTTTCATTTTTTGGAAGAAACCATTTTCAGATTTTTCCACTTAGTCTTAATTGATTATTTAACTCAGTCATGTATGTTCCCGTGATACTTTCTGTCAAATCCTTCCCTTAGCAACCATCACACACCGGGTCAGATAAATGTAAATTCTGACAGAACTTGGGCTAATCCACCTCCACTATAGTCTCCCCCCATAATTATTGTTTTCTATTTAACATTAAGTACTTTTAAACCAATATCTTTAGTAACCTTTAAAAGGTTACACAAATGTATAGCGATTTTCCAAAAGCCCTTCTCCTTTGGCCTCTTATTCTTTTTCAGTAGAGAATTCACTTTAGCCAAGAGTGTGATGTCACACTGACTAGGATGGGTCTAAGTCAGAAGAGATTAATATCTACGGTTATTTAAAATTTAATATTCAAATGCATTAGAATATTCTAATAAGGAGGTGTATGAGAGATACTCATCTTGAAGCTTATCTGATTATTTCTTCAATTTGTTGCTAGATTTTATAATAACTTATAAAATCTGTATCAGGGTTTAATGATCAGTCCAGCTGAAGTTCTAGACAAGCTGAATTCCTAGATAAAAATCGATGTCCATGAAGTAATTCCAAGACATATAGTTGACAGATAATCTTGAATTGAAAATATTTTTACTCTTGGCAGTAATTTTCTGCTGAGATCTATAGCCATAGAAATTTCTACATTGATGTTCCTTGACTTGTCCAATGTTCAATAAACCCATTGTGAGTTGAAAATATCATAAGTCAAAAACACATTTAATAACCTAACCTATTAAACATCATAACTTAGCCTAACCTACCTTAAACAAGCTCAGAACATTTACATAAGCCTACAATTTGGCAAAATTATTTAACAAAGGTATATTTTATAACAAAGTGTTGAATATGTTGTTGATTGACCAGTATACTGAAAGTGAGGAATGGAATAGTTGCATTGGTACTGGAAGTACAGCTTTTACCAAATGTATATCACTTTTTCACCATCATAAAATAAATCCAGAGGTGAACCGTCTTAAGTCAGGGACTGTATGTATTTTGAAGATGATTAAATTATACTAAATCTATATTGTAAATATTAGTTGCTAAAACTACACAGGTTAAAACCTATTTCCCTGGATTATATGATTTTTAGAAATATAAAATGATGTGCTAATAGTTCTATAAGTTATTCTTAGCCTTGATTAATGTTGTAGGCATTTATCTGCAGATTACTTAAGTTTATCTCTGCTGTTATTAGTCATTGGATAAAGTCCAGGCTATTAACAAACTGGAAAATCTTTGAAAAGGAAGAATAGATTTATTAACTCAAAATATGATGATTACCTTATTTGGTTTGAAAATTTTTGTTTTGGCTTTTGTCCTTCATTCAAGGTTATTTACCAAAATATATAAGTTGAAATGATCTTGGCAATCACTAGTTGATATCATAATGCTATCACTCTCGTTTATACCTACATTGAGCTTAAGTCTATCACTTTCTGCAATATAGAACTGGAATATTATGGAGTGGTTTCCAGGAAAACTTTAAATTTAAATAAGAAAATGGAAGATTCACTCTATACAGACTTCAAATAATTTTTCACTAGGGGCTAAAAACTAAAAGCATGTGAGAAACCATCAAACTTCTTGTATTATCTAAATAGGTACATTTAACCTTACCTAAAGAAAGGCATAAGTGAAAGTATTCAGGAAACACTTGCATATCTAGAAATGTAGCCATGGAAAGATGTAAGAGAAATGGCATAGGCTTTGGAGTCAGTCACACCAAGGTTAGTATCCCAGCTCTGCCATTTTTATATTTCTAAAAATCATATAATCAAGGGAAATAGATTTCTATCCTGCTTAGTTTTAGCAACTAATATCTGCAATATAGATTTGGTATAATTTAATCATCTTCAGAACACATACAGTCCCTGACTTAAGACGCCATTTACTAACTATGTAGGCTTGGACAAGTTACTAAATACCTTTTCTTCAGAAACCTCAAGTAAGCGGGGAATATAACTACCTTTGAAGAATATAATGCATGTCAAAATGTCTAACACAGTGCCTGATATATAGTAGATATTAAAAAAATGGTAGCTTATCTTCCTGTATTGTCTTTTAAAACATTTTAAATTTAACATTTTTATGGGTAGATAGTAGATGTATATATTTATGGTTACATGAAATATTTTGATACAGGCATACAATGCATAATAATTACAACAGGGTAAATGCAGTATCCATCATGTCAAGGATTTATCCTTTCTTTGTATTGCAAACATTCCAATTACACTATTTTAGTTATTTTAAAATGTACAATAAGTTATTAACTGTAATGCTATCCTGTTATGCCATCAAATACTAGATCTTATCCATTCTAACTGTATTTTTGTACCCATTAACCAACTCCATTTTCCCCTTCCCCCCACCTCCATTAAGTTCATACAAATGAGCAAGGCAGATTTTGTCATGATAATTTCAGGCTCCGATGTATCGACAATATGACCCCAAGGTTCTCTCTAAGATGAGGAACTATTCTAAGAAAACAAGGAGAACTGGGTGACCTTACTGGGCCGTATTTAAAGAGCATATTTTTATTTTGGAGTAAACTTGCCTCTCTGTCAAAGGTGGAATACAATCTCAAACACTTTGGGAGGTTGAGGATTGAGATCAGTGAAATAACATCAATGAAGATCAGCTGACTCCTCCCTGAAGGAGAAAGCGCAGTATAACCTCAGATGTAGAAGCCAGGAGTGGAGGGAGGAGTAGAGGGCAAGAGATCTTAGGGGAGTAGCCCCCACAGTCAGGCAAAGTATCCTTTTGATGATTCAGCCTCGAAGCCCATGTTGTTGGTCACTGTGCCTGAAGAACAGCACTCTTAACTGGGGGAAGAAAACAAAATAGAGGAGTTAATTGAATAGTAATTGGTATGATTTGCCTTTGCCTAAGTTATAGGCAATTGGGAAAAGAGGAAATATTTCCCATTGCCTGGGACATGATTTCAATGCTTGAAGATTTAATTTCAGCTCAAAAAAGTTGGTTGTTGTTGTTGTTTTTGAGGCAGGGCCTCACTCTGTCACTCAGGCTGGAGTAGAGTGGCGTGATCACGGCTCACTGTGGCCTTGACCTCCTGGGATCAGGTGATCCTCCAACCTCAGCCTCCTGAGTAGCTGGGACCACAGGCACACACCACCATTTTTACTTTTTTTTTTTTTTTTTTTTTTTGTAGAGATGGGGTTTTGCCATGTTATCCAGGCTGGTCTCGAACTCCTGAGCTCAAGCAATCCGCCTGCCTCCACCTCCCAAATTGCTGGGATTGGAGGTGTGTGCCACTGCGCCTAGCCTGTGTTGTTTTTTAAATGGATCTAGCTTTGTTACATTTGGGTCTTGACAAGGTTACCAGCTTAAAGGGAGGGTATTGGGCTCTTCTTTTATTTCTTTCTGACATTCTTTTGTACCCAAATTTGCATTTCACAGGGTCAGAAAACAATGCCAAGTGGCAGGCTATGTATTGAAAAATACCTTTTTTTGGTAATGGGAAGAGGTGTATGGGAAGTCTCAAGGAAGCTTAGATACCATTCTAAGTTTAGAGTTCTAAGTTTACAATTCTAAGCCTAGAATTTAGAATTTATTCTCAGGAAAACTGGCAGCCATTGAAGGTTTTAACATTGCACTATAGAAAGTACTAATAGCTATTTTTGGATATGTGGATTTAAAAGTTTTGTTTTCTATGGCTGCCATAACAAATTACTACAGGTAGCCTAAAGCAACACAAATTTATTATCTTACAGTACTGTAGGTCAGAAGTTTGACAAAGATTTTACTGGAGTAAAATCAAGGTGTCAACAGAGTTATGCCCCTTTCTGGAGAGAGTCTATTTCCTTGCTCATTCTGATTGGTTGCAGAATTCAGTACAGCTGTGATTCCAGAACTAAAATCCCCATTTCCTTGCCAGTTGTCAGGTGAGAGCCCGTCCCAGCTTCTAGGCACTGCTCACATTCTTTGCCTTGTGGTTCGCTTTCTATTTCTTCTGTTTTCAAAGCCTGCAATAGCTGGTCAGTTTCTTCTCATGTTTTGAATCTCTCCTGCCTCTTGTTCTGTTTTGCATCTCCCCAACAAAACCTTCTGCCTTCCTTTTGCACTTTTTGTTTGTTTGTTTGTTTGTTTTTTTGAGACGGAGTCTCGCTCTGTCGCCCAGGCTGGAGTACAGTGGTATGATCTCGGCTCACTGCAAGCTCCGCCTCCCGGGTTCACGCCATTCTCCCGCCTCAGCCTCCGGAGTAGCTGGGACTACAGGCGCCCGCCACCACTCCTGGCTAATTTTGTTCTTGTATTTTTAGTAGAGACGGGGTTTCACCATGTTAGCCAGGATGGTCTCAATCTTCTGACCTCGTGATCTGCCTGCCTCGGCCTCCCAAAGTGCTGGGATTCCAGGCGTGAGCCACCGTGCCCGGCCTCGTTTTTCACTTTTAAGGCCTATGTGGTGACGTTGGACTCATCAGATAATCTAGGATAAACTTCCAGTTTCGATTTTCATAACCATAATCACATCTGACTGTATTATATTCACGAGATTAGAGTGTGGACATCTTTGCAGGGCCATTATTCTGCCTACTACAAAACTCATTAAAGTGTAGATTATATTTTAAACCCTAAGAGTAGAAAATATTACCCAAGGAGAATGTGCAGTTTTTTCTTGAATCTTCACCTGCTGGAAGGTTACTTTACCCATCCTTGTCCTACATGTCCCAGTCTTTTGGATATCTGGAATTACTCCATCACCTATAACAGAATACTGTAGACTGTGTGAGGCTTATAAACAACAAAAAATTATTTCTCACAGTTCTAGAGTCTGGGAAATTCAGGATCAAGGCACCAGTAGATTTGGTGTAAGATGAAATTCACTTCCTGGTTCATAGACTGCTGTCTCTCGCTGTAACCTCACATGGCAAAAGCAGGAGGTGAGCTCTCTGGGCTCTCTTTTATGAGGGCATGAATCCCATTTGTGAGGGTTCTGCCTTCATGAACTAATCACCTCCCAAAGGCCCCACCTCTAAATACCATCACTTTGGGGATTAGGTTTCAACTTATGAATTTTGGGGGGACATAAACACTCAGTCTGTAGTAGTGCTTTACCAATTTCTCAAGCATATAGGACTATTTTAGGACCGTGGTCTATGGCTAAGCCCAATTTCTGCCCTTCACCTCATCTCAGCCATCTCTGCCTTTCAAGCTCTGCTACTGCCTATATCTTCTTCGGATTTACATGACATCTTCACCTTTCACTGGAGCTGCCAAACTCCCTTGTGGACTTGATTTATGATTGTTGACCTTGTTCTGAAGTTTTCTTTTTTACTTTCTCCTCTTCCACTAACTCTCTCTCTGAACATACTGCAATCTATGTAGAACTGAGATGAGGTATGACTTTTCCTCGGAGAGCTTATCCCAGTACCCAAGATCTTAGCCACAAGTGAGAGCTTCAAGCCCTTTGAGTGGAAAGAGAAGGAGGCAAATAAATAGGAGCCAACATCTTTTATGATGCTGTAGACTCCCATATAACACTGAGGCTAATAGCAAGGAATTTAGAATCTGACAATTTTGGGTTCCATTTCAGGCTCTGATATCCACCAGCTATGGGCAATGTTAAATAACCTCTTTTAGCCTGCATTTTCTCATGTGTAAAGTTGGAACAAAAGATAACCTCAAAGGTTTGTTATGAGCATTAAATGAGATAATGAATGTAATCCAGGACAGTGTAGTAAATGTTCATTTCATGAATTTGATCTTAGTTCTTCACACCGTTGTAGGATACAGAGACACAAACAAGAAAACATTGGCTACTAGTATGCTACATTCCCAAATTTTCATTTGGAGATTTTATTTTGAATAGAGGGAAAATTATCTTCTTGTATAGTCCATGGCAGAGCCAGTGGAATGCAGAGGGAGAAGTAGGGTCTCACTTGTCCTTAGCAGTGTTCTCAATCCAGGATACATATTTGTAAACATTGGTGTAGATGCCGACGTCCCCTCCCATGAAGTGCCCCACCTCGATTCCCTGGAGCTTGTCTTTGCAGATGACAGTAGCAACGGCCACCTCCTACCGGAGATCATGCAGAGAGAGAGAGAGAGAGGAGAGAGAGAGAGAGTAAGAGTGTCAGATCTTCTCACAGGAACCCTAGTGTCCCGCTTGGGTGAGCCCTGTCTGCAGGCATATGCTGGACTCTTGAAAAGAGCACCGAATCAGGGGACAGGATGCTTGAGCCTTTTTTCTCATTTTGCTGTAATTAGCTTTGTGTGACCTTGAAAAAGTCAGAGGACAGTCTCTCTAGAAATCACATGTAAAATGGGTCAGACTCCATTTTTTTGAACTGGTGAAGGCATTTTCTATTTGTGAAAAGTCTGATTTATTTTTAAAGAAATGCCTGTTTTCACAATTTTGCTTGTAGTTACAAGAATGAATACCTAGGAAATGGTGTGCTTAACTGGAAGTACTTTATAATGTCCTTTAATGAATAAAGACAATTTAAGGGGATCCCATTACTGAAGAAACAATGCTGGCTTTGCAGCAGCCTTATCAAATTCTCAAAAAATTATTTAGACATCTAAAATAGTTTTTACATCAAGAGTAAATAGTTAACTGGGCATATGCAAGTAAATGAAAGCTGCATATAGAGATAAGATTACCCCAAAAATTCGGCTGAATACTTTCACAAATTTCACACATAAGGAATTCCTGTGGCTTTTTCCTTGTTCTGTTTTTTGGCATTCTCGATCAGACATCACGGGGGCCTCCAGGTTCTGCCGCAAGTCAGGGTGTCGGCCTGAGGGAGACGGGGATAAAATAAAACATCCTGTTGACAGTGGTTATTTTAGTCCTTCTGACCACCAGCCTCTATTTCAACTGGTATCTTTTTGTGTGTGTTTAAAGAAAATAAGGAATGCGACAAAGGAGAGAAATCATCAAGAGTGTGGTTATGAGCTAATCTCGAGGATTTTGAAAAAGGCTTTACGTCTCTTTAAGGTAGAGTATATTTTTAATTGGTGGCCTGTCTTGGAGAACTAAATGACCTGAGGCAATTCTCAGAGGTGTCCTTTACATGTGAAATGAGCATGTATGAGAAGTAGGACCACACCTTCTTCATGTGAATTGTGTCTCTGCCAATCAGGAATGGCTGGGCCTCTGTGCAGAGTCAGATGGCCTGGTGGCTCCAGCTGCCAAAGCCCTGCAGAGGCAGTGGGATATTAGACACCCTGGGAAAGGAGGAGCTTTGTTCCTCTGGGCAGGTCTCTGTTTGCCAGACCACTCAGGTAGCGTCTCTATTGGGTCTCCTTTCATTCTCCTTTCCTCCTCTCTCCTCACAGCTATGAGGATATGGATGTTCCTCCTAAAGGACAACTGATGACCCTGATTTGCTGTGGAAGGCACACTTACCACTGTTTTCTTGGCTCCAGTCCAAACCTGAGAGTAGACAGACAGTGCCTGGCCGGACATTGGTGGTGGCGAGGGGAAGGGGCTGGACTTTGGGATTGAGCATGGCAGGCTTAGCCAGCTTGATGAGCATGAGGTCATCCTGTGGGGCGCTATCACTGTAGTTCCAGTAGCGGACGATCTGAATGGGGTTAATTGTCTGTTCAGTACCGTCTCTGACTCTGCTCTTGAAATTTCCCAGCATCACTTTCAGATTTCTGGAGGGAGAGGGGTTGGAAGTAATCATCATCATCATCATCATCATTGCTAAGATACTGAATGTTACAAAGTGCCAGGAACTGTACCAAGTGCTTTTTCTGGATTATGTCATTTAACTCACAACAAGTCTATGCAGTGGATTCTATTTTTATCCCCATTTAGCACATGAATTAATGGGGCACATAGGAGTAATTCACTCAGGGTGATATAGTAAGTAGTGGAGCCCTTCACTACATTTTAATGTTGTGTTCTTTAATGTAGTGGAGAGGAAGAGGATGCATGTCAAGGAAATGTAATTTTGTCGCCTATCTAACTGAACAATTTCCATTTTGGTGGAGACCAGAGAATAAATAACCTAGTTCTGGGTGTCTCCTGTTTGGTTCCCTAGCTGATGCACTAACAATCCTATTCCATCTGCTCTGCACCTTTGGAAGGGGACATATATGGATTTAATCAGTGGGCTCTCTTGTCCTCTGGCTTCCTTCTATTGGCCAATAGGAAGCACCAGAAAGTAACTGGAGGAAGAAGAGTGAGATTGGAGTACTTATCCTCCCAGGTCCCTCCCTGCAGTTTTGTCACAGAGTGGCTGTGCTCCTTGACTAGGGGTTACAATCCTTATCAGGTTGTCTCCTCACACAGGTCTCTCTTTTTCTCTATCTCTCCTTGCCTCCTTTGAAATTATTTTCTCCTCTTGCCTTTTTAGGCCTAGAGGTGGTAACTGCATTTTCTTAATACACCCTGGTGGTATGGAACCATTCTTAATATTGTCCCTTTAATGTCTCCATACCTTTGCAATTGGTTCCTTCTTAAAACTCACCTCAATTGACCCAATTTGAGTGCATCATCAGTTACCTGCTAGATCTTTAAGTGATAAAATGCATTCATACTGCCAGTAAAAAAAAAAAAAAAAGAAAAAAACTTATGAGAGACTGAGGAGGCATAACATGTAGCACAGGGTTCCTCAACAGTGGCACTATTGCTGTTCTGGGCTGGACAAATCTTTATTGTGGGGACTGTGCTGTGAATTGTAGGATGTTAAACAGCATCTTTGCTCTAGCCTCTCCCCATTAGATGCCAATAGCACTGCCCCCTGGTTGTGACAACCAAAAACATCTTCAGACATTGCCAAGTGTATCCTGTAGAGAAGTTACCCTTATATGAGAACCACTGATCTAGAATGAACAGTAGCTGTTTTGGGGATGGGGATGCCCAAATACTCAACGGTAAATAGCAGTGAGCTGGGGCCAGCACCCAGCTGGGTTTGATGAGGATGCCCACACAGGGGTTGAAGTGAGACTTGAGGTACACCAAATAGGGAGCAGGGTCTTCTTTCTGAACAGATGAGTCAGCAAAGAAAAATGTCCCTGAGAAAATAATGAACATTGTTAATACATAAATATTATAAAAATAAGGTAACAGTCTCTTACTTGAAAAGGAATCTGGATGATTCTTAAACAGTTATCAGTTAGCCAAGAAGTGTTAACGTATTTGACATGTTTTTCTAATAAAAATGTAAATTAAAATGATATGCCATTTTATCTCATTTATAATAATTTTGTTTAATATTGATAATATTCAATCTAAGAGAGTATAATGAGAGACACTCATCACTGCTAGTAAATTGATTCCATCTTCTTGAAAAGCAATTTAGAAACAGGCATCAAGAATCATAAATTGTTTATAACCTGTGACCTAATCATTCCAACCCCAAGAATCCATTCTAAAGAAAAAAATCAGATATAGACAAGGATTACAAACAAGTATGCTCATATTAGCTATAACAGCTGAACACTGGAAACATAAATATCTGACATAGTAATGTTGGACATTGAAATGAAGCACATCAAAAAGTGGAACATCATATATAATAAAAATTAAACTAATTAGAATATTAAACAGCAAAAGAATATTAATGCTTATTTAAGTTAAAAAGAACAAGAAAATTGTGGATATAATCTATTTGTCTAAAAACAAATAAATAAAAACATTTAAATGCAAAAAATATATAGATTCTGGGAGTAAACTCAAAGTGTTAGCATGTGTTGACTAAGAGGTGGGATTATGAATGATGCTTATTTTTCTACTTTAAAAATGTCTAAATTTTGTAATATGAACATATATTGTTTTTATAAATGAATTATTTAAAACATACCCTAGAGAATAAAGGGGAGGAAGGCTGATTCTAGTATCAGAAATAAAGCACTCTTCTTGTCTTGGCTTCTCTTGCTACTCCTGTTAACCTTCCCCAAGACTGGGTCTGTACATCACCACACCCTTCTGTGTGATCACACAGTTAGAAACCCCAAAGAGAGAAGGGTAGACTGTAAACAAGGGCAAGAGACATTGAGCTCTCTATAGCAGGCATTGTTCTAAGTGCTTTACATAGATTTATTTAATCTTCACAATAACTCTTTAATATGGGTAGTCATACCCCCATTTTGAAGAAATTGAAGCACAGAAGAGTTAATTAACTTGGCTAATCTCACACAGCTAATGTGTAATACAACCTAGGCAGTCAGAGAATGGTGGGAAATGCCTCACCTGCAAATTCTGCTGTCAGAAGAACCCCATGTGGGGCAGGGACTACGGAAGGTAGGGTCCTAGTACTTGATCTTTTGTTTCTACTTCTCTGTTTCCTGCATTAGGGTCGGCAGGAGGACACTCACTGTTAAGCCTTCTCCAAGGCACATGTGTGCCTTAACCCACCCTACAGCTTAACACTAGAAAAGTGGGCTCAGCCTATCCGGAGAGCCTTTGGATGGAGTCTAAGAGGCAGGACTCCTAATTCTGCTGATGACACTATTTTTGACTCTTTTTCTGCACCCTTCGCAATCCTGCCTCTGTCTCACCCCATCCATTAACCTGTGCTTTACAGGACAGAGTACAAGGTCTTGAGTACATACCAGCGAGGACACCCAAATAGAAGACATATTTCATGGTGATCCAGCTCTTCCCCCTGTGAGATGTAGAAGAAAATCAGCAGAGTGTGGAGCGGTTGGCTTAGTTGTCTTCTCAGGAACACCTGGTAGACTCAGTGGCTATGGTTAGATACGGAGGCACTCCACGGGATTGGAAAGCAGCTCTGGGCATAAACAGGGGAGGGAGATGGCTTCAGAGAGACAGATGAAAGCCCTCTGTTCCAGGGAAGGTGGAGGACTGTGCCTCTGTTGGGGCATTTCAGGGAAGGAAACTCCTGGATTCAGCTCCTTCTATCTGCTGCCCCTAAAAACACATCTGTTTGAAGGTTGTTCAGTTGTCTGTGGAAATGGCAGCTCTAGGCTCAGGACTTATCTTCCCCACAGAGTTTCTGAGACCAGGGCTATGAGGGACAATATTCTTTACCTTAGCTCAGGGAGTAAGTGTCCTGAGGTTTGCTCTGAACCTCCTAATAGTTACTTATACTTTCCCCAGCCCCTCCCATCTTTGTTACACTAGCTTCATATGTCCCTCTGATCACTGTTTCATCACTCAGTCATCATCACCAACTTGGTGTTTTTTGTCCTGAGCAACAGCATTGAGCCAAGAAAATATGGAAATGAAAAGCATTCATAGAACAGTTATCTTGATAGTTGGGGAATTGTTTACAGTCTAGATGACATTAGGCCTGGTGACAATTCAGAAGGCAGTACCTCTAATACTTAAAGACTTAGACCAATAATAGACTACCAAAGTCATCCTTGGATAATTGGGAGCACAGTCTAACAAGAAAATGAGCGGTAACACTAATAGCTGATATCCTCTAAGCATTTACTGAATCCTAGGCACTGAGCTAAGATCTTTACGGACTTGTCAGTAGAGATTTTATATCAGGTTAGTCTGAGATGTAAAATTCACTACACTTTGTATCGCTCTAACCCTTTAAAGTTTCTTAAACCCATAATCTCTTTCCAAATGTCACAACAACCCTAGAAAGAAGAGATAGGGCTGGGTCTGGTATCAATTTCTGGTCTGTGGGTGGCAGAACTGAAGCAGAGAGAATCTAAGTAGTTTTCCCAAAGTCACATGTCATGGGCAATGAGAAATAGGCCTTGTCACTGGTGTAGGGTTGCAGGTTCCCCACCAGGATACTTAAGGGTGTATGGCCACTGCTTGAACCTTAATGGCTAAGTAGTGAGTCAAGGACACGGTGCCCAGCCAAGGAGCAGGTTTCCTTGATGGCCAAGTGGTGAGTCAACGCCATGGTGTCCAGCTGAGGAGCAGGTGTCCTTGAGTACCCAAACATCCCAGAGAATACCTGAGAACCTATCAAGGAAAACAGTCCCATCATGCACACACAGTAGGCAAAGAGCCAGAAAATTAGCTTAAAAGCAGCTTAGAGATGGAAAGCAGGGCAGGTCTCTAAAGGTGTCCTCTGCTATCTAGGAGTGTCTCATATGTAAGTCCTAATAAACTTATCCACTGGCCAAGCTGGACTTGTCTGAGTCATTCTTTGGTCTCTTGGCTCCCTCCTAGTTTGGGGGAAAGGTTTTTTTAAAAATATGATTCTGGATTTTTCTTGTTACAATTGGCATCACAAATGGGGTCAGAGAGACCAAACTTCAAGCCAGGAATGAGTGTCTATGGTGGGGAATCCCTGGGCAGTCGGCAATGTCCATGTGGAGTGGAGTTGCCCAACTGCACAACTTTTGTGGGCCACTGCATGAGTACAGGGATGCTTGGAAAACATGGGCAAGGACTGAATACCTATTGCCAAGAAGCCAAGATATTAAAGTATGATAATGATAGTAAATGTGGTGTTATTGCAATAAGGCTGGCTAATCACAAATCATTAGAGCAGGAAAGGGAGAAAGGGTAGAAACTCCAGCAGAAGATAAAAGGCGTGGTTTTCTAATCCTCCAGCTGGTTACATATTATGGCCCTTTCTTGTGTACATTTTAAAACTGACGGGCAAATTACAACAAGAAAAATTCAGAGCTCAAATGTTTAATCTACAACTATAGAGTTAAGTAGAGTCTTCTAAAGCTCTCTATTTCTCTTTCCTTTTCTGCCTGCTTTGAATCTACTGTTAATAAGCTACTGGTATTGAGATAAAACTCACTAATTCAAGGTCAATTTGAGATTTTTTTTTTCCTCATATGGTTCAGCCAGTTCTAGCTAAAATGTAAAGAATTAAACTCATTTGGAACTGAAAAAAAATGGATAAAGGAGGTTTTAAAAAATCAAACTGCCATAGAAACTGCTTTACCCAAATTATTGATCTACTGCTTTCCTTGGGTTACCTATTGGGGCAAATAAAGTTTAGCCATGTGAACAGGTCCCAATTTTATCAAAAATAATCTGGATCCAGCTGTCTTTTATATAGCAATGAGTTTGTGAAGCTAGAATTCCAAAAGCTATTGGTAAAAGCTATCGGATCTTGCATGTATATGTATAAACATGTTGAAATGTGTTATGTGTATGTGCATGTATTATGCTATGTGTTATATCTAGCATGGTACTGAATAGCTTATAAGTAAATACGTACTCATAAATTAAATAAGTCCAGATGCTTTTCAGGTTCACGTGAATTCAATAATCTTTGGTGAATAAGCTGGCTTCAAAATTTTTGACAAAAGTAGAAATGTCCTCAAAAGTGTCAGCATTCATTTTTGTCTGAGTTTCTTGATTAGATAAGTTGTATATTTGCCCCTCCTAGATAGTTTAAGGTGTCAGGTTTCTGACATGAAGGTTCTAAGACTATAAATCCACCCCCAAACAGAATGATCTTTGTGTGATTTTTTTGATAAGCAAGATTAATTTGATATTGTCAGTTTAATTAAAACAGCTGAATTTTCTGAGTTATTGGTAAAAATGCCTATGTCTTTAAGTTTCTTGATTAGACGAACATCTGATATTTATAAGCCATTAAAATGGTTAACAGGGAAATAACTCGTAATGATTATTAGCTTTGTCTAATAAGTCTAATGAGCTTTCATTCTCATGAGTAATCCAGATAAACCACTAAAAATGAATAAATTCAGTAAATGTAAATGAGATAAACATAGGTAAAACTTTTTGTGTAGTTTAAAATCTTAAAATTATTTTAGCTACTCATTGAATGTCTGGGTCATTTCCAGTTTAGAAAGGGTTATGATATGAGACATTGGTTGCAGTTCTTTTGCCATTTAGTGGAAAATGGAATCTATGATATGGGGGAAGCATTGGTGGATCTCAGTGGGCTGGATAAGAGCAAGGACTAAGTTCGGAAAGTAATCACTTGTCCCAGCACAGGCAGGCAGTGAATGTAAAACAATACTGCCTGCCAGGGGCACACTCTGAAATCATCAAAACAATTTAGGCATTACATAAGGTACAAATAGGCTGGCCCAGAGCCCCTTTAACAGCCCTGGGTAGCCTGTGAAGAAGCCAGATGGCACCTGGAAAATGTTGGCAGGCTACCATGAGCCAAACAAAGTGTTGCTCCCTGTATATGCAGCTGCTCAACTACTAGAACAAGTGGCCCTCAAGCTGGGAAATGTCCATCCTGTGACTGACTTGTCTAACGGCGTTTCCAGTATCCCTTTAGCAGAAGATTCACAAGGCCAGTTTGCCTTCACTTAGGAGGGCCAACAATGGACTTTCCAGGTGCTAACACAAGGGTACCTGCACAGCTCCACCATCTGTCACAGCATGGTTGCATGGAACCTGTCTAGGCCCTGTTTGCCTGCCTCAGTCTCCCTGTTTCACTATATTAATGATATCATGCTAACCTCAGAGTCTCTTACAGATCTGGAGACTGCTCTACAAACTGTCTTGGATACCCTAAAAGACAGGGGATGAGAAGTCAGCCCCCAAAAGATAAAGGAGCCTGGCAAAACCGTCAAGTTCCCGAGAGTTACCTGGTAGGGTAAGACGTGAAACATAAGCTAGCACAGCAGCCTGTTCCCTAGACGGTAAACTAACACCAGGTTTTCTTAGGTTTACTGGGCTACTGGAGAATATTGATTCCTCGTTTGGCACAAACCCTCTGCCCATTATACACCCTCATAAAGAAAAATAAACAATGGGACTGGACATACGTGGAGCAAGAGTCATCTGACAAGACAAAAATATTGGTGAAACAAGTGCAAGCACTAGGGTTCCCACTGCCACAGCACCTTTTGTGTTAGAATTCACTAAAGATGCCATGGGGATGATTTGGGGTTTGTGATAAAAGCAACCAATGTGAATGGTACCTGTAGGATTTTGGTCTCAGTTATGAAAGAGTGCAGAACCTACTGTATAGTCCTCGAGCAACAGCTGTTGGCCATGTATAGGGCATTGCACGAAGTGGAGGCCATCACCAGGAAGCAGACTATCACACTAAAAGCTGCCTACGCCATAAAAGGATGAATGGAAGGCCTTGTAGCCAACACCATCTCTGGGGTAGCACAGTCACACACCCTACAAAAATGGCACACCTATGTACAACAGAGGGGTGTCTCATCCACTAGTCTTTTAAGTCAAGCACTACAGGAGGTGCTCAGACCCATCCACTTTGAACAACTGGAGGGGTTTGACATGACAGTGGGGCCACCTACTAGGCCAATCACTGTATATGAGGGGACCCTGCCCGTAACTGCTAGGACCTGCTACACTGGTGGGTTTAGCAAAGGCACCCAGCACCAATGGTCAACAGTTGTAGCGCAAATGAACCTTGATACCTTATGGATAGAATAGGGATTAGGACAAAACATTCAGTGGGTCAAGCTATGGGCAGTTTGGATACTCATCACCCACAAGCCCTGGTCACTAGTCACTTGGACAGAGTTAGGCTACATACAGAGGCCTTGCCATGTGGATCAATCAATGGGCTGCAGAAAATCAACAGGTTTTGGGCAGGCCCATTTGGGGAATGTCCATGTGGCAGGATGTTCACCTCAGGTTACAAGAGAAGGATGTGCATCTGATGGTGTATCAGGTAGATGCACACAGCCCCAAGTCACCTCCCAGAAATCACGAGGCAGACACCTTACTCATGTTCAGGCAATTTACCCCAGCCCATTGGAGGAGGATGCCATGTGGATACCTCATAAGAGTGGCCACCAGTGGGTGGCTATAGGGTGGGTCATAGCAAAGGCAGCAGGCATCCCTTTCCAAAATGCAGATGTTCTGGCAGCTTTTCAGAACTGTGAGATCTGTTCATGGCTGCGACCTAGAAAAATTCCCTCCACATCAGTTCACATACATCGAGCCATGCAATCTGTGTGAGAATGGCAAGTTGATTATATTGGACCCTTGCCTCAAAGTGGAGGGGAAAATATGCCTTAACTTATGTGGGCACAACAACAAGGCTGCCACAGGTCTTCCTAGTAAAAAGTACCACTCAACTGGAGACTGCCAAGTGTCTCACTGATCTTAGTGTCATGTATGGCATGCCAAGAAGGATAAATAGTGATCAAGGCCCCTATTTCATGGGCCATGATATCCAATACTGGGCATCAAAACAAAGTATACACTGGAGGTTTCCCTTACCATATAACCCAACAGGGACAGGCCTTATAGAAAAAAAGGATGTTCATTAAAAACCCAGTTACGTGCATTGTCTCAGGATGGTTCTTTAAGGTCCTGGGCTAAGAATCTCCCTGAAGCTATACAAACTTTAAGTGAGTCACCAACGACCACCATGGTATCATTTCCTATGAATGGTTGGCAAGGCCTGTGAAACAGGTCCCACAAACTCTCAGGGATGCCTCTGAGACTCTGAGAAATGCTCCTGAAAAGATGGACAGGCTGTGCTCCTGAGAACACCAGTGGATCTGCTAAGAGGTGATAGCTATGTGGACCTGAAGTTGAGCTGGAAAGTGCCCCTATGCTGGACTGGTTTTATGGCACTGGAGAATGCCATGAAGAAAGTTGGAGGGGAGGTCATCCCAGCTGTGCTCCTTGATGGAGGTCCGAGAGCCTTACAATGTCAACACATGGCAGCACCAATACCTCTGGAGCAGGCACCATGCAGATAGTGTGGGCAAGGCCAGAAGCTTAGCAATTGGATGCTTACCCACTCCTAGGGAGAGAAGCTATGTGTGGTGCTGTAAGACAGACCTGAGACCCGTAGTGGCCTCCCTGATAAGACCAATGGGAGAATATACAGCGCTAATAATGTTATAAGGAGTGGATGTACCCATGAAAGTTCCTACTAAACATCTGTGTCTATGTCCATAGGCTGTTGTTACTGCTACCCACAGCAGCTGGTAATGTCTTTCTGGACTGGGCTGCGACTACAGCAGCAATCAGCAACCAGTCTGATTGTTGCGTTTATGGATACCTTTCCTTATCAAATGATAATGATATGTCTTGGAATAGTCTGCCTTTATCCCTACAGAATTGGAGTGACTGGTTCAGCAGCACTAATAATGCGACTCAGGTTCACTGGAGATTGCCTTCACTTGGAAGCCCAATTGCCAACTTGATGGTGATCCAACTACATGTTCCCTTATAGGCTCTGTTGTCCCTAATCCCTGATAAAGAGAATAATGTTACAGATACTTTAAATCATTTGTCCACTCAGATCTATGACATAAGTCATTCAGGTTTCTTTGACCTATTTTCAGATTGGTCACACATCTTACCTACTCATTGGAGTTATGTTTTGCCAAAAGGTGTTATAATTGTAGTTAGCTTCTGCTTTTTATGCTCTTGTGTACACTGTGGATGTGGCCTGTATGCACAAGCCATGGCTATACATTATTAGCGTGTATAGTTCTTCCCGTTGTGCCCAGCTCAGGGACTCTCATGCAAGATTGGCAGCAAGAATGTATGAGTTTGTGGACAGGGTGGATTTTAATGTGACAGGTCCTCCACCATGTTACTTAAAGGGTGTATGTCCACTGCTTGAACCATAAAGGTTGGACAGTGAGCCAAGACCATAGTGCCCAGCTGAGGGGCAGGTGTCCCTGAGAACCCAAATATCTCAGAGAATATCTGAGAACCTACCAAGGAAAACAGCCCCATCACACACACACAGTAGGCAAAGAGCCAAAAAATTAACTTAAAAGCAGCTTAGAGATTGAAAGCAGGGCAGATCTCCAAAGCTGTCCTCTGGCGTCCAGGAGTGCCTCTTATGTGAGTCCTAATAAACTCATCTATTCACCAAATTGGACTTGTCTGAGTCATGTTTTGATCTCTCGGTTCCAGCCCAGTTTAGGGGAAGGTTTCGTTTTGTTTTGTTTTTTAAATGATTTCTTCCAACCATGTCCTCCAGCATGGAGCTCTTAACACTGTGCAGTCACTCCCACAAATTCCCTAAAATGTAGAATGAAAAACGTACATGGCATACACTCTCCTGAAACTCACAACCAACCTAGAGGTGTGCTGGGGAGTAGTGCTGGTTTATGAAATGTTCTTGAGATTCTAAGATGGGGTGGAGTTGTAGAAAGTTCTGTGTGTGTGTGTGTGTTGCGGGGAGGGACTAGTTAAAATAGGTAAGAAGTTGAGAAAGAGATATACTTTACTCTGAGCTTGTTTTTCCTAGACTTTTCAGACATATTATGAACCAGGAAAAGAGTCTGTAGCCTGGTTTGGGAGGGTGAAGGGGTTGCTATCTAAGAAAAGATATCTAAAGTCAACAGATTTTCTGGAGGAGATTGGCACTGGGACTACAACCTATCTCTAATTTTCAAATTGATATCTTTGGGCCCGCGCATACAACTCTCTCCTGGAAACAATTTTTTTGTCTCTCCTCTAGACCCTTGAAATTTGTCAAAATTAAACTCCTCATATGCCTCCAGTCTTTCAAATTAATTCTGCTCTGCAGTTTTGTCTAAATACCTATGATACTTGTAACTTTTCTGTTGTGCTTGTTCTGTTTATTTTTGTCTTTTTTTCTGTGTTCTCTGATTTTGAGCATTTTACAATTCCATGTTCTCACCTCTCAACATACCACTTGTCATCCAAAGAGCTTTTTATTTTAGTCTTTGAATTTTTTAGTTCTATAATTTTTATTTCTTTTTTACAGTTCTATTTCTTCGGTGAGATTTTACATTTTTAAAAACTCTGTTTCAAGAGTGTTCTCATTATTAAAGTATTTTTATAGTTGCTGCTCTAAAATTCTTGTCCCATAATTTGATCATAGTCATAATAGAATCATTGAGATGTATTGATTGTCTTTTCTTTCAAGTTCCAGGTATTTCATTTGTTAGTGAGGACATGGAAGGGCTAAATTATCTTCTCTACTTGTTATGCCTGAATTTCAGTTCCCAGCCCTGTGTGGGAACTCTTCTTGCTCTTCAGGGGGTGATAATGGCTGCATACTGCTTCTTACCATAAGTTACGGGACCAATCCACTTTGCTCCAAGGTTCCAAGGTTGGGACTCAGCACTCTTTTTGGAAATTCTCCAAAACCTGTGTTCATCAGGAAATCTTAGTGGTATGCAGGTGAAGGGGAGCTCAGCTATTAAGATAAAACTTGCCTAAGAAATATTCCACTTTTAGCCAAGCAAAAATAAATATAGTATATTACACAGACAGTCATGTGTCACTTAACAATAGGAATATGTTCTGAGAAATGTGTTGTCAGGTGATTTTATTATTATGCAGGCACCATAGAATGGACTTACATAGACCTAGATGGTATAGCCTACTACACACATAGTCTGTATGGTATAGCCTATTGCTCCCAGGCTACAAACCTGTACAGCATGTTACTGTACTGCATATTGTAGACGATTGTAGCACAGTGATATTTGTGTGTTTAAACATATCTAAACACAGAAAAGTTACAGTAAAATATAATATTGTAATCTTATGGGGCCACTCTCATACATGCAGTCTGTTGTTGACCTGAATGTCCTTGTGTGGTACATAACTATATGTAAAAATAACTCCCCAAACCTGTTCTTAATGTTTTAAAGATCCATCTAAAGTATCATTACTATATTTTATTTTCACTGCTATCTAATATTTCTTTTTTTTTTCTTTTTTTTTTTGAGACGGAGTCTCACTGTCGCCCAGGCTGGAGTGCAGTGGTGCCATCTTGGCTCACTGCAAGCTCCGCCTCCTGGGTTCGCGTCATTCTCCTGCCTCAGCCTCCCGAGTAGCTGGGACTACAGGCGCCCGCCACCACGCCCGGCTAATTTTTTGTATTTTTAGTAGAGACGGGGTTTCACCGTGTTAACCAGGATGGTCTCCATCTCCTGACCTCATGATTCGCCTGCCTTGGCCTCCCAAAGTGCTGGATTACAGGCATGAGCCATGGCGCCTGGCACTGCTATCTAATATTTCAATGTGAATATCACGCAATTTGTTCATTATTTTCTTGGCAGATATTTGAGTTATTTATAGTTTTGTGCTGTTTTGAAGAGTATTGCTGTAAATATATTTGTACCATGTACCTTGGAAAGTATTCTTGTGTATATATCTGCTGTGTGTGTGTATGTGTTTGTGTGTGCATTGGTGTATATCTGCAAGTATATCTCCGGGTGTATACCTCCAGAGTATATAATTAGGAGTGAAATTGTTGGGCTGTAGACAATACAAATGTTCACTTAAAAATCCTCCAGTAATCTGAGTTCTTCCAATATTGGATATTGTCAAACTTTTAATTTTTTTTCCAGATTGTCAAATGTTTTGTTATGTTCTTAATTTTATTACTTTTGTTAATAATGATGATTAGCATCATTTCACCACCTCCTCCTCCTTTTACCAGTGGTTCCTTTAGAAAACACTTTTGCATGTCTTTTGAACATTTCGTATATTGAATTTCTAAAATATTGCTTTTTTGGACTTCTACAGATGCTCAAGATATTACTCTTTTGTCAGTTATATATGTTTAAATATCTTCTTCAAGCTTGTGGCTTAATCTTCCCTTTGTGGTGTATTTTGATGAATGAGAGCACTTAACTTTAATATAATTTAATTTAACACAAATTGTTCATCTTTGTTTGTGCTTATTGTGTATTGGCTCAGGTGAAAATATCCTTTATGACCTTAAGAGATAAGAAAGATATTCTAAACTTACTTCTACAGATCTGATAAACAACTTCAGCAAAGTTTCAGGATACAAAATCAATAGCATTTCTGTACACCAACAATGTCCAAGCTGAAAACCAAATCAGTAATGAGATGTCATTCACAGTAGCCACAAAATAAATAAAATACCTAGGAATACAGCTAACCAGGGAGGTGAAAGATCTCTACAACTAGAATTACAAAATACTGCTAAGGAAATCAGATGACACAAAGGTATGGTAAAACATTCCATGCTTATGGATTGGAAGAATCAATATCATTAAAATGGCTAACGATTTTAATGATATTGACCAAAGCAATTTAGAGAGTCAATGATATTTCTATCGAACTACCAACATTTTTTTTTTAACAGAATAAGAAAAAAAAACTATTCTAAAATCAAAATAGAACCAAAAAAGAGCCCAAATAGCCAAAGCAATTCTAAGCAAAAAGAAGAAAGCTGGAGGCATTACATTACTCAACTTCAAAGTGTACTACAAGGCTACAGTAACCAAAATGACATAGTACTGGTGCAAAAACAGATACATAGATCAATGAAACAGGTCACAAAACCCAGAAATAAAGTGGCACATCTACAACCATCTGATCTTTGACAAAGGTGACAAAAGCAATGGGAAAGGACTCCCTGTTCAATAAATGGTGCTAGGATAACTGGCTAGCAATATGCAGAAGATTCAAATTCAAACTGGACCCCTTCCCTTCACCATATACAAAAATCAACTCAAGATGGATTGAAGACTTACATGTAAAACCTAAAATGAATAGAACTTTAAAAATATGATTCTGGAGATAGGACCTTGCAAAGATTTCATCTTTGTTTGGATCCATTGGGTATAGAGGTATTGTGATCTTTTGGGGGTGTTATAGAACCCGGTTTTGTCATACTACCAATATTATTTTTATGATTCCTTCTCATTTGGGTAGTCTATTTCTTCTAATTATTCTTGAATTTACTTTTGATTTGACTATGTTTTTTAAAATTTCCTTTTCCCCCTTAAGGCAGTGATTTTAATGTTTACAATTTATTATAGTCTAACTTGGCTCTTGGTGCTTTCAGAGTTGAAGACTCTATTACTTCCTTGGTTATAGAGTCTCTTTGATGGCTTTTTCAGGTGCTGGTTGTGGTAGCAATGTACTTAGTGTGTGAGCAAATTCACTGTTTTTTATAGGGTTGGAATGGCAGAAGTCTCTTGAAGCTTTTCTCATTCCCCTATGGTGTGGACTTTATTTATTTATTTTTTTCCCCCGTATTTTATTTACTGGTTTGAATAGTTTAGGCTTTAGGTCAGTAGGGGAGTTATCCTGTATTAGTCCATTTTCCACTATGAAGAAATACCCAAGACTATGTAACTTATAAAGAAAAGAGGTTTAATTGACTCACAGTTCTGTGTGACTGGGGAGGTCTCAGGAAACTTAGAAGGCACCTCTTCTCAGGGCAGCAGGAGAGAGAATGAGTGCAAGCAAGAGAAATGCCAGATGCTTATAAAACCATCAGATCTCACGAGAATCCTCATTATCATGAGAACAATATGTGAGAAACCACCCCAGTGATCCAATTACCTCCACGTGGTCCTGCCCTTGACACATGGGGATTATTACATTCAAGGTGAGATTTGGGTGGGGACAGAGAACCAAACCATAATATTCAGCCCCAGGCCTCTCCCAAATCTCATGTCCTCATATTTCAAAACACAATCATGTCTTTCCAACTGTCCCCCAAAGTCTTAGCTCATTCCAGCATTAACCCAAAAGTTCAAGTCCAAAGTCTCATCTGAGACAAGGCAAGTCCCTTCCACCTTTGAGCCTGTAAAATAAAAAACAAGTTAGTTACTTCCTCAATCCAATAGGAGTACAGGCATTGGGTAAATAAACCAGTTCCAAATGGGAGAAATTGGCTAAAATAAAGAGACTACAGACACCATGCAAGTCAGAATTCCAATAGGGCAGTCATTAAACCTTAAAGTTCCAAAATGATCTCCTTTGACTCCATGTCTCAGGTCAAGGGCATGCTGATGCAAGAGATAGGCTCCCAAGGCCTTGGGCAGTTTGGCTCTGTGGCTTTGCAGGGCACAATCCCCATCCCAGCTGCTTTCATGGGCTGGCATTGAATGTCTGCAGCTTTTCCAGGTGCACAGTGCAAGCTGTCAGTGGATCTACCATTTTGGAGTCTGGAGGGCAGTGGCCCTCTTCTCCCAGGCTCCACTAGGCAGTTCTTTAGTGTGGACTCTGAGTGGGGGCTCTGACCGCACATTTTCCTTCTGCATTGCCCTAGCGGAGGTTCTTCATGAGAGCTTCACCCCTACAGCAAACTTCTGCCTGGACATCCAGGCATTTCCATACATCCTCTGAAATCTAGGCAGATGTTCCCAAACCTCAATTCTTGACTTCTGTGCACCCACAGGCCCAACACCACATGAAAACTGCCAAGGCTTGGGGCTTGCACCCTCTGAAGCAACAGCTGGAGCTGTACATTGGCCTCTTTTAGCCATGAGTGGAGCTGAAGCAGATGGGACGTGGGGCACCATATCCTGAGGCTGCATAGAGGAGGGGGTCCCTAGGCCCAGCCCACAGAACCATTTTTCCCCCCTAGGCCTCCAAGCCTGTGATGGGAGGGGCTGCATGAAGGTCTCTGACATGCCCTGGAGACATTTTCCCCACTGTCTTGGTGATTAAACTCTTTCAACTTTTGCCCATTACCCAGTTCCAAAGTTGCTTCCACATAGCAATGTCCCACTCCAAGTACCAATTTACTCTATTAGTCCATTCTCATGCTGTTATGAAGAAATACCTGAGACTGGGTAATTTATTTAAAAAAGAGGTTTAATTGATTCATAGTTCTGCATGGCTGGCTGGGGAGGTCTCAGGAAACTTACAATCATGGCAGAAGGCACCTCTTCTCAGGGTGGCAGGAGAGAGAATGAGTGCAAGCAGGGGAAATGCCAGACACATATAAAACCACCAGATCTCATGAGATTCACTCATTATCACAAGAACAGCATGGGTGGCACTTCCCCCATGATCTAATTACCTCCATCAAGTCCCACTCTTGACCTATGGGGATTATTACAATTCAAGGTGAGATTTGGATGGGGACATAAAGCCAATCATATGATTTCCCACAGATAAAAACAGCTTTGTCCAAAGCAGACGGGTAAATGTACTACCCAATGGTGGGCAGAGGTCCTGGCCTTGATGGAGGTGGCTGGCAGAACTCTGAGTAAAATGCACTGAAGTCTTATGAGAAGGAAGGACTAGAGCCACCTAATTTCCCCTAGAAGGCCAGCAGGAAAGCTATTCACCTCCTAGATACACTCCTGACCCAGTGTTCTAGCTATTCAGAACAGAGAAGTATCTCTTTTCATCTGTAGGAATGTTGATGTTCCAAGTATAGAGGAATTGTGACTCTGCATCTTGTGCAGACCTATACCTGGAAGGTGCTCCTTCTGTGGGGATGCAGTCACCCTGAAATGTTCCAGACAGGTTCTATAGGTGCATCCACACTGAGCTCCCATGGGAAAAACTCCAGCTGTTTCTGCAGTGGTGGATGAGAGGGAAAAGAAGTCCCTTCTCCAAGATCCTTCACAAGCACCAAGGCTGCCTGACTGCTGTGGCATGGCTGCAGACTTTCCCTGCTGAACCCAGCACTCTGACTATGCTTTTGCTGAAATAAACTTCCCATTATTGAAAGATCTGGGACTTGAGGCCTGTCATTTGAGTGTTTTTGTCCCATGGGGTTTTCCCTTGATGTGGTGCACTCCCACTTCCCATAGGAGTAGGGCTCCTTGAGAATTAGACTACTGTGAATGCTGTTGTTCCTCTGGGTCTAGCTGCCCAGTGTGGTTGCCATACTCCAGGCTGGTGCTGGGGAATGTCTGCAAGGGATCCAGAGATGTGATCTGTCCTCAAGTCTCCTACCAGTGGTTACTAGTACCAGCTTTGATGGGGGTGGCAGGGGAGTAGCAGAGACTCTGAGATTTCTTGGTTATAGGTGGCCTTAGTATGTTGGCTTTCTCAAATGCCAGTTGTAGTAGTAATGAAAAGGTCATGTGGACAGACTCATGAACTCCTGGCCAGGCCAGGGTGGTACAAGCAATGGTGATAGTTGAGGTCATGCACAAGTTTTCTCCTTCCTGGGCACTGTTATTCTACCTGTAGATGCTGTAATAAACTCTGTTGGTTGGCCTTCAGCCAGGAGATGGCATTTGCAAAAGATCACCAGCTGTGGTAGTAGCATTGGGATTTGTGCTTGCCTTATGTAACCCAGGGAAATATTCTGGTTTGTCAGGTGATGGATGCAGCCAAAATTTTCTCCTTTGTATTAAGCTACTAGGACAGGTAGAGGGGCAAAGCCAAGTGGTGACTGGGTAAAGCAAGTACATGCTCTGACTCTCTGTGTGTGTAGCAAGTAGCAGCCCTTATGGGAGTCAGAGAGGTGGTTCTCTGATCACTGGGGCAATATTCCAGAGAGGAGTGTAACTGCCTGTGTTGCACAGAAGACTGCATGCAGGGAGTGGGGAGTAACAGGCGGCAGTAAACCTCCCTCAGCTCCCTTGCACTTGGCAAGGCAGATCTCACACCTGCAGTTTTCTGGTAGAGCAGTGAGCTAAGTTCAAGGCTTCTATTCTCAAAACTCAAAACTGTCCCAGGCCATATGCCTTCCCCACACAGAGGCAGGAACCGTGGCTTTCAGTCCACACTCCTCCCAGTCTGCCCACACAGCCTGGGCACCTAGCTCCTGCTCCTGTGGCTGTAGCATCCTTCCCACTCACCCCCCTAATTCTGGCCAAGAGAGTTCTTCCTCACTTGAGGTTATACCATGAAATTCAGTTGAGAACTTCTTTCAACCTGCAACCAGTGCCTGAGTTAATTGGCCCCTGTGAGGCAGAATAAGGAATGGCTTCTCTCAATCTGTGCTGGAGACTGTGAATACTTGCAAGACTCCTCTGCTGCCATTCTTTATGTTCCTCACCACTTTCTAAGTGAATTCCAGCACTGGGCAGAGTTAAGGGCTTCTCATGTAAGCTGAATTGCCAGATTCCCCAGAGAATGTAAATCCTGGAGGTAGTCTTTCCTTCTGTCACACTCCAAGGACTTACAGTTTTTTGCCTGGCTCATGGTGTAGAATGCAGCCTGCTGCTTCTTTCAAAGACACTGTGGATTTCAGTTTTCCTGTTGAGTTCCTGCATTGCTTCTTGGAAAAAAGTTCGCAGTGTGAATACCTACACACTACTTTGTCTTTCTAAGTGAGAGAGGCATGTTAACTCTGCCTCCAATCCATCTACTTGGAGAAAAAGAAACCAACTTAGAGTCTATTTTTTCTGATATTAGTATAGCAACTCCAGGTTTATTTTAGTTACTATTTGCATGAAATATCTCTCTTTTTAAAAAAAGTTCACTTCCAACCTCTTTGTATCTTGGGATTGAAAGTGAGTCTCTTGTAAACAGCACATAGTTGGACAATTTAAAATAATTATTCTGCCAATTTCTGTCTTTTGATTGGAGAGCTTAATCTATTTACAGTTAAAATAATTACTGATAAGAAAGTACTTCTGCCGTTTTGCCATTTGTGTTTTGTTTGTCTAATATCTTTTCTCCTCATTTTCTCCATCACTGTCCTCTTTTGTGTTAAGCTGACTTTATTTTTTTGTAGCAAAACATTTGCTTCCCTTCTTATTTCTTTTTTTGTATTTAAAAAAATTATTTTCTGGCTGGGCATGGTACCTCACTCATAATCCCAACACTTTTTAGGAGGCTGAGGTAGGAGGATCACCTGAGCCCAGGAGTCTGAGATCAGTCTGGACAAGATGGCGAGATTCTGTCTCTACAAAAAAATTTAAAAATGTAACTGGGTATAGTGGCTTATGCCTGTAGTCTCAGCTACTTGGGAGGTGGAGGCAGGAAAATCCCTCGAGTTCAGGAGTTTGAGGTTGCAGTGAGCTATGATCACAACACTATGCTCCAGACTTGGTGAGAGAATAAGGCCCCATCTCTAAAAATAAATGAAGAAATAAAATAAAAGTTTTTTCTTTGTATTTACCTAGGAGATTATGTTTTACATCCTAAATTTATAACACTATAGTTTGAATTGATACCCATTTAACTGGAATATCATACACAAACTCCAGTCTATACAGCTCCAATCCCCTCTTTCATGCTGTTGTCACAGAGTACATCTTTATCTATTGCATAACCAAGAAAATAGATTTATAATTATTTTTAATTCATTTGTCTTATAAATTTTGTATAAAATAAAACGTGGAGTTACAACAACCAAAAATACAATAAGACATTTTTATATTTGTCCATGTAGTTATCTTTAGTTGAGATCTTTATATACTCATTAACTTTAAGTTTCTGTCTAGGTTTCTTCCTCTTCAACCTGAAGGACTCCTTTTAGTATTTCATGTAGGGCAGATACTGGTACCAAACTCCCTTAGCTTTCATTTTTCTGAGAATGTCTTAATTTCTTCCTGTTTTTTGAAGGACGGTTTAGCCAAATACAGAATTCTTTTTTTTTTTTTTTTTTTTTGAGATGGAGTCTTGTTCTGTTGCCCAGGCTGGAGTGCAGTGGCACAATCTTGGCTCACTGCAAGCTCCGCCTCCTGGGTTCACGCCATTCTCCTGCCTCAGCCTCCCGACTAGCTGGGACTACAGGTGCCTGCTGCCACACCCAGCTAATTTTTGTATTTTTAGTAGAGACGGGGTTTCACCTTGTTAGCCAGGATGGTCTCAATCTCCTGACCTCATGATCTGCCTGCCTCGGCCTCACAAAGTGCTGGCATTACAGGCATGAGCCACCGTGCCCAGCTGCTGAATACAGAATTCTTAGTTGACAATTTGTTTTCCTTTAAGCATTAAATATACTACCTTACTATATTTAGCCTACATAATTTCTGATAAAAAATTGACAGTTGATCTTATGTGAATCCCATGTATGTGACAAGGTGCTTCTCTTTTGCGGCTTTCAAGTTTCTCTCTTTGATTTTTGACTGATTATAATGTGCCTTTGTGTGGATCTCTCTAAGTTTCTCCAGTTTGAGTTTATTGAGCTTCGTTGATGTGTAGATTCATGTTTTCAACAAATTTGGGCCATTGTTTCTTAAATACTTTTTATGCACATTTCTCTTTGTTTCTTCCTTCTGGGATTTCCATTATGTGTATGTTCAAGTGCTTGATGGTGTCCCACAGGTACCTTAGTCTGTTTACTTTTCCTCTTTTTCTTATTGCTCCTCAAACTGGATAATAGCAATTGTCCTATCTTCAAGTTTGCTGATTATTTCTTCTAGCTTAAATATGCTATTGAACATCTTTAATAAATTTCCCATTTTAGTTATTATACTCTTTAGCTCTAGAATTTCTGTTTGGTAGCTTTTTTCTATTAAAATATGTTTCTCTAAACATTTAAAAAAATTATTGACATTCTCATTTTTTTAATACATCATTTTCCTGATTGCCTTTAGTTTTCCTTTAGTTCTTTGAACATATTTAAGACAGTGGTTTAAAGCCTGTGTTTATTAAGTTCAATACTGGTCTTCCTCAGGGATGGTTTCTGTTGATTTATTTTGTTCTTTTGAGTGGACCATACTTTCTTATTTCTTTGTATACTTTGTGATTTTTTTGTTGAACCTCAGACATGTGGATATTATACAGTCACAATTCTGTAAGTCAAATTTTTTGTCTTCCCAAAAGTTTGTTGTTGTTTTTTATTGTTGAAGTAGACATCCACTTGTTTAGTGATTTTGTAATACTAATTTTATAAAGACTGTATTCTTAGTCATATGTGGTCACTGAAATCTCTATTTCTTTAGCTGTGTTTAGCTAATGTTTTGACAGAGATTTCACTGAATTCCTGGAACACAATACAAAAATCAAAACAAAACAAAACAAAAACTTCAAAAACTAACAAATAACGAAAAAGTCAAAACACAAGTAAACAAGGAAACAAACAAAAAAACCCCCAAACAACCATTTTCATCTCAGTAGGTTGACTCTGTGCTGGGGTACTTCTCCCGTACTTAACCAGGCTTAAACTGAATCTAGACATCAGTCAAAAGTAAAGGGTTAACATCTTTTTGGATCTTTTCTGATCATGCATTTTGCCCCTAGATAAACATGTGATTTTCTAAATTCCCCGGTATATATTGTTTCTTCCGAGTTCCATAGCTTCCCAAAGAAACCTTCCCTGACATTTCCTCTGAGACTTTAGATGCTCTATTATATGTCTCAATAGTAATCTTTTACCCTGAAGAATTTTTGTTAGTCTTACAATATTCTTACACAATAGCTGCCACTTTTTGCCATGAGTAGAATCTGTGTTAAGTGAAACAAAGATTAGCACATTGTGCCAGTCCTTCAGGTAGTCAAGGCAGATTAGAATAGACATACATAATACTTTGTGAATGAGGTTTGCTCTGCACCCTCTGGAACCAGAGACTGGATCTCACACTGGGGATACAGGCTGTCATTTTCAAGACTGCTGGTGAGATGGGGAGAGGGTGGGCAAAGGTAAGTAAAAACATCATGAAGCTTTCCTAATATTTTTGGGTTTTTTTTCTTGTATCAGTGTTTACTTGGTTGCTGAAAAACAATATTTTCTGAAGTTCTAATAAAGTTGATTTTGGGAGTTTCGGGTTGTTTTTTCTTTTCAATTGAGAGTCAGGAGCTTGAAGCTGGCTATTCCACTATTTTCTCATGTTACTCATCCCTGGCCTCTGGATTTTTGATGTGTATTCATCAAGTTTCTCTAGAGGAAGAGAGCCAATAGTATATGTGTATACACACATGCACATGCACACACACACATACACATACATTCCCTTTTATATATACATGAAAGGGAATTTATTAGGGAGAATTGTCTCACATGATTACAAAGGTGAAGTCCCCAAATAGGTTGTCTCCAAGGTGGGAAATGAGAAAAGCTGGTAGTGTAGCTCAGTCCCAGTTCAAAAGCCTCAAGACCAGGGAAGCTGACAGTATAGCTGCCAGTCTGAGGCAGGCTGCTGGTGCAAGCCCTAGAGTCCAAAGGCTGAAGAACTTTGGGTCTGATGTCCAAAGGCAGGAGGAAAAAAAGGATCTCACTCTAGAAGGGAGAGAGAAAAAGAGAGAGAGGAATCTAAGCAAGCTGAATGTCCCCCTTCTGCAAACTTTGTTCTAGCCTCACCCATGGCCTATTGGATGGGCCTCTTCTTCCAGTCCACTGACCTACATGTTAGTCTTTCCTGGAAACAGCCTCACAGACACTCCCAGGAGCAATGCTTCACTGTCCATCTAGGCATCTCTCAATCCAGTCAAGTTGACACCTGTGTTAACCATCACAGGGAGTGTAGTCTCTGTAGGGTTAAATGGAATTAGGGAGATACACATGAGAGAGTGCAAGACTGGCTTGACTTGTTTATAAACAGGACTTACAGCCTAGAGGAAGATGGCCTGGGTTTTGAGAAACTCTTGATGAGGGAGATTTCAAGTTTTCCCATTACTCAAAACTTTTAAGAATTCTCAAACCTGATTAGTCTCGGGAAAGAAGAGCTGAAAGTTTCTTTGGTGTTTCCTTCACTGCATCCCTAGGGTTTCCCCGAACTAACTTTCCTTAGTGAATAATATTACTTAGGGATGCACTGCAGAGTGAAAGAAGGAGGGAAAGAGAAAGAGGGAAACAGTGGGGCATCCCATGGCATTATGATTTCTAGACTTTCTCCTCAGTGTTTGTGTGAAGTCAGTTTTCTCTTTCACTGAGAGTGAAGAAGCAGCAGCTTCCTCTGGCCCACAGAGCAATCTCAGCACTAATCAGTCAGGAGGCAGCCTGGGTCGAGTCCTAGAGAGCCATTCAACTTTTCACTTCAGGGTATTTCTCTGGAGATGAGTGTTTTCCAGGAGTTCTGCTCTGTGAAGGAGAAACTAGGAGAGGCTCAGGATAGAACGTTCTGGGCTTGTTTGCCCTCTAGGATGAGGACATTCAGATTTTATTAAAGAGTAATAGGCTCATCTTCAAATTCTTCTTGCATAGCAGAAAGCACTTTCAACTATTCTCTGACTCAGTGCTTGACATAGGCACAGGTCATTGCTATTGTTAGAACCATCATCTCTCCTTTCTTTTTACTGGGTCCCACGTAAGCAGAGGTTGTGGGAATTCGGACTGAGTTCTTCTATCAAGTTGATCCTTGTTACCCAAATATCATTTTACAAGAGGTCTCAGAGAGAGGACTGAATGATGACTGGGCACTGTGTCAGTGAAGACAGAAGGGAGGGAAAGCAGCTGCCTTCAACATTGGCCATAGCCAAGTGTGCATAGGCTCTGATCATAGATTCATCCTTTAATTGATGAATTCATTTAATTCATTCAGAAATAATACTAGATCATGAGACACAATGAACAAGGATGACAATCTTCTTGCTTTCATGGTGCTTACATTGTAAAATGAATGACAAAATAAACAAAACATAAACATACAATTTCAAGTGATGAAGGCTAAAGAGAAAAGTAGATCTTAGTGAGGAGATAGCGAGTGAAGGATAGTATGTGTTTTTTTAGACAGAATGATGAGGACAATTTCCCTGAACTTGGACACTTAAGCAAAGACCTGAAGGAAGTAAAGGATAAAGCCCAGAAATTCTAAGATACTCAGGAAATGGGGTCTATTTTACGTTAGTGACAGCTGACTCTTTAATTTCTGGTATGATTTTGGGAGAAAAATGTGATTGTATAAGGAACATTGACTTTGAGGATACATCCCAAACTTTCTAATAGAATGAGACCATAGCCTCGATATTTAGGACCTGGGCTGAACCTGGAAGTCACACTTGGTGGCTTTGAGCTCTCCTAGAGGCAAGGTCTGTAGACCTAAATCCTTTTGTTTGCCAGTCCGAGTATGAGGTCAAAGTGGGACAGATAGAGGCTGAGGATAAAAGTTCCTCCTATATATTCTGTCTGAATCTTTCTTCTCTCGCAATGATGAAAAGAGTTGTCAGAGTCTTAGAGAGAGATGGCCAGGTTCAACCCAGGCCAGGTGCTGGTTTGTCAGCCTTCTGTGAGAAGACACATTCACTGAGGACAAAAGTAAGGTAGGCTTTCATCCCCAAGATAGGAGGGAAGAAAGGAGTAATCCATGCAGGGAACCAGCTGACCAGTAGATTGAGAGATCCTCAGTCCTTGCCCTTGAAAATTTATAGATACTCCTCAGGAGACTTCCATACCCTCACTCTCACCAACACACAGCAATAATGATGAAGGTAAAGCAAAAGTTTTAAAATAAACATCCTGTAAATGGAACCTACATTCTGATGAAACAAAGAAATCGAGTAACCAGCTCAGGGGCGTTGGCAGGGAAACTTTTGTATAGAACATGAGACTGGAGCAGGAATTTACAGGATAGAAAATACTTGGCAGACAGAGTAGTTTAGGACCTTCCAGGTGGAAGGGAGTTAGTGGTAGAAATGAACACAGTGTGGTCCTGGAGACTGACTGCTGGCTGTTCAGAGCAGAGTGGGAGGCAGGTGAACTGAGCATTGAGGGTGCAATGGTGCATGCTGGGCAGGGTATAGGCTCTCATGTCTAAGGTATGGCACTGGGGACTGGGATCATCTTCGTGACCAACTCAATTTTCCTCACACATTGTGCATATTTAGAAAAATTGCCACTGACCATATACAGGAATAGTAGAAGACAAATGCCTACCATTCTAGTCATGGTGTGTGGCCTGTGAACAGGAGGGGGATTGCAGAACAGTTTCTACTTCTGTTAAGGTGAGAAGACGTATTAACTCTCTTTTGTTTTCTAGATTTCATGAGTAAAAAGCACTCAGAAGTAAATGTTGGGGAATTACTCTAGCACCACTGAATTTTTTCTCTTAGGCTTCCCTGGCTCCCAAGAAGTACGCTGTATACTTTTTGTGAACTTCTTCTTCTTGTACGCAGTGACAGTGATGGGAAACAGGGTCATCATTGTCACTGTCTGTGTTGATAAACATCTGCAGTCCCCCATGTATTTTTTCCTGGGCCACCTCTGTGTCCTGGAGATCCTGATCACATCCACCGCTGCCCCTTTTATGCTGGGGGGTTGCTGCTTCCAAGCACTCAGATCACGTCTTTGACAGCCTGTGCTGCACAGCTATATTTATACCTTTCTTTGGGTACCTCGGAGTTGGCATTAATGGGAGTGATGGCTGTGGACCATTATGTGGCTGTGTGTAACCCTTTGAGGTACAACATCATTATGAACAGCAGCACATGTGTCTGGATGGTCATTGTGTCATGGGTGTTTGGGTTCCTTTTTCAAATCTGGCCAGTTTATGCCACTTTTCAGCTTACTTTCTGCAAATCAAATGTGTTAGATCATTTTTACTGTGACCGAGGACAATTGCTTAAGGTATCCTGTGAGGACACTCTTTTCACAGAGTTTATTCTTTTTCTAATGGCTGTTTTCATTATCATTGGTTCTTTGATCCCTACGATTGTCTCCTACACCTACATCATCTCCACCATCCTCAAGATCCCGTTAGCCTCTGGCCGGAGGAAATCCTTTTCCACTTGTGCCTCCCACTTCACCTGTGTTGTGATCGGCTACGGCAGCTGCTTGTTTCTCTACATGAAACCCAAGCAAACACAGGCAGCCGAGTATAACTGGATAGCGTCACTGCTGGTTTTAGTGGTGACCCCTTTTCTGAACCCTTTCATCTTCACCCTGAGGAATGACAAATTCATACAGGCCTTTGGAGATGGCATGAAACACTGCTATCAACTCCTCAGAATTTAGCTCTGTCCTGGGGACAATCCTTATCATGGACTTCAGTAATCTCAAGGTACTAATTTAAATCTAAAATGACAGTTCTCATCATCAAATAGTTTGTAATCTACAAGGGATATTTAGGGCATAGACAGTGCTTCAATTCATTATTGGGTGACTTCTATATGGGAAATCTATTTATTCTTTTTAATGTACATAAATACATGTCCCAAAATAAATATGACAAGTGTAAACATCTGAAATACATGAAGATTTTAGAACTCTCAGACTGTGAATGGGAAAAGCAAGAAATGTGATTTATCTGATGTCTGCTGTACTAATTTGATTCTAGATGCCAGAATTATCTTCCCCTTTATTGCCTTATGGTTTCATGGTGTGTTCTCATCGTGTAAGCCTCACTATTGTGTCTCTCAGTGACCTGTGGTCCACCCTCAAGCTTTCAATGTAGTTCCTGCCTCCAATATTCAATGGTGATAGTAACTTTCTATGGGTTTTCTGACTGGAAGTTGTGACAGTGAACTCACTCCCCCATACTGACTGCTTAGCAATCTTCAGGATGAATGTGTTTTGATACAGGTTTAACCCTAATTTGTGCACCTTCTTAGCCATAGATGAAAGGTTTTAGAAAGAAACATTTTTTTTTACCTAATGTCGCCAACATCAAATGAGGGAGCGCAATGGAGGTATGTTCTGGAAGGCGATGTGATAAGGGATAGATGGCTTTGCTGTGTCCTTGGGCTGAGGGTGGATTGGAGAGAGGGCAGAGGGACAGGTGGCCTGTGGCCCCTTTTTCTCTGTCTCACACATTCTTCAATCTTGACATGGTACATTCACCCTCCATGTTCCCTTTGCTATCCCACTTCCTGCTCAGTTTCTTTATTAATTTCATTTATTCTCTCTCTCTCTGTTAGTACCAGATTCATCTCTTTGTTCCTTTTCCCCCTTCATTCACTCACAAAAACCAAGTTTATCAAGCCACCTTCTAGCTCCACACTGAGCTCCCTTAATCCTTATATCTCAGTTTCTGTGTTGCCCCATCATCTCCCTTGTTCCTGTCATACCCACTATTCTCAATTAATATTTCTGTATTGCATGACACAGATTTCTTCTGCATTCTTACACAAGTGATTACACATGTTTGGGGCAACCCAAATGGACATCAAAAGGTGACTACTCATATGATTTATGGCACTTTCATTCAGTTGAACATTACATAACTGTAGGAAGAATGAGGAAGTTTTCTTTGTCATTAAAAGAAAGTACTTCAGGGTACACAGTTGAGAAAGAAAAGCAAAGAGTAGACCAATTTTTTTATGTGTTTCCTTTTTGTAAGAACAAAGCAAAACTCTGTTTATATTTCTATTTGGGTATAGTTGCATGAAGAAATGCCTAGGAGGGAAACCAGGAAATCAGTTATCTTGGGGATGTGTTGGTGGGAATGGCATTCATGGGAATAGTCGGTGAGGGAGGCTGTTTATGATACAGCTGTGTACATTGCTTTCACTGCTACTTCATAATAATGTGTTACCAACTCAAAAATAAAAGACATCATTCTGCTTCTAATTGCCAAGGAAAGTGTGCTTGCTTATCCAAATATCTGATGGTAACAAAGGACATATTTTGACAGAAGAATCTTTAGTAACTCTAGATACTTTGTAATGTTTCTGCAGAGCTGAGCAGTGGTACTGGGAGAATAATAAGGGAGAAGAGATGGAGCTTCACATTTCTCTCATTCCCAGACCTTCACTGCTTTTGTAAGACTATATATTGTTTGGATATTGTGGGGGCTTCTTTTAATTATCCTATGTGTGTTGAAATTATCTTTGTCCAATCTGTTTTGTTTTTACTCTTTGCATCTTAATGAAATCTTCTGTCATATAGAGGTATTCATTTTGCCTTTGTCCGGTTATTACTTTTATGATATATATTTCTGTAATCATTTAAAAAGTTTTTTTCTATCCAAATGACTTAACGAAAGTCCATTGTAATATCTACATGCCCTGACAGAGTAGATGTAACACAATAGTTTTTATTTAAAAAAAGAGAATAATGGGAAAGCATGTGCAAAAGTTTTAAAAAAATATTTTCAGTAATCATATTGATGGAGATAGTATTCCAGGATGGTTATGAGTATAATGTGAAGTAAAGGAAATGTGTCCTTTATTTCAAATAAATATGGAATATTCTATTTCTTAATATAATATGGAGGAGCTTAGGTAAATCTCTATATATGGGCAGACTCAGTGCGTGGGCTCTCTCTTTCTCTGTCTCTCACTCCTGGCTCTGTTCATTGCCATAACTTAGCAACATTGACCAATTCGATTACAATGAACATTCCTAGGCCCTTGTTATAGTCTTGCAATACAATTTCCTGGTAAGAGAAATCAGTGCTTCTTGGAGAAATGACTGGTTCCTCATCTAGGATGGGGAATCCACAAGATGAACTTGAAAATTCATATCATACCAGATATGAAAGATTACTAGGGTTATATTAGAATACTCAGGACTCAATTAGAGGAGACTTCTACTGGCCAAAGATGAAAGAAGTTGTGCTTCCAACCTATCAACTATTTTTAAATTTATGAGCACAATATTTAAAAATAATCACCTTCCAAAGATGATATTTATTATTCATCAGACCTAAGCTTCTGAACCAACCAACTTATAGAAAACTATGTGGAGAACAGAAAGACACATTGAACTGCACCACGTAGGTGGAATTGGGAGAATGGAGATGCTAAGAATTCTACCATAAAAACACCTGAGTTTCTCAACAAATAGATTGGAAAGAGGTGAAAAGGCTGTAGAGAGAATCTGAAGATTAGAATAGATGTAAAGAACATATCAAATAAAAAAAAGTAGAAGACTCTATAGTGTGTGATAATTTAAACTGGAGTGATAAAATCTTTAAGGAATACAAATAAATGATTACTTAAAGGTAAAGATTATCATTACTTCTGAGGATGTGATGAGTGAATTAGAATAGGACACATGAATGGGCTTCTGCGGTTGCTATTAAAGTTGTATTTATTGATCCGAGGGGTGGTTGCAAAATAATTTCTTAAGCTATGCATGTGTTCAGTGTAGTGTTTCTATATATGTTTCACTTTAAAATAAAATGATTTAATTTTCTCTATATATTTTAATAGTTTCAATTTCTGATTTTGATATTTATTTAAAAAATAGGTTATTATTTATTTTGGGATAGGTTAAAGGTTGACGACAGGCTGGACCTCTAGAAATCACAGCCTTAGGCAAGAGTTAAGGGCTAAAAGTTCATTTGTGGGTGGGGGGATGCACTTCTACTATAGCAAAGTAAAATGAAGTGAGACAGGAAAGCATGGTAAAGAATGCAGTATGATGAATAACCATGTGAACATTGTTTCCTGATGATTAGCTGATGACATAATTGTCTATATAGAAAGCCTCTAAGATTCTACCAGAAAACTCCCGTAAGTAATAATATATTTTAGCAAGGCTGAAAGAGACAAGGTCAACATGCAAAAGAAATTACTAACAATGAACAATTAGAATTAAAATGTATAAAATAATATCATTTTTGATATCTCCAAAAAAGGGAAGTACTAGGTATGAATCTAACACAATATGTTTATCATCTTAGCAGAAAAACCTTAAATCACCCCGAAATTGGATTCTCCCTTCATGGATTGGAAGACATAATATTGTTAGTATGTTAATGGTTTCCAATTTCATTCATGGATTCAGGGAAATCCTAACAAAATTTTAGCAAGCTTTCATGCAGATAGTAACAAAAGAATTTTAAAATGTATAAAGGGACGCAAAAGTTATAGAATGGCCCAAACAACATTGAAAAAGAACAAAGAAGACTTACATTACACAATTGGAAGACTTTTAGTGACGTTACAATATCAAGACAGTGTGGTATTGAAAAATGATAGGCATATAAGATTAATGAAAGAGAATAGAGAGCCTAGAAATAGATTTAAACAACTGTCAACCTAGTTTCCACAACATTGCAAAGGAAAATCAGTAAAGAAGGGTTAATTTTTCCAAAAAACAGTGCTAGAATAGTTCAGTGTTTCTATGCAATATATATAAAATATGTATAAAAAAAATATGCACCATGGAATACTACACAACCATAAAAAAGAATGAGGTTATGTCCTTTGCAGCAAAATGGATGGAGCTGGAAGCCATTATCCCAACAAACTAACACAGGAACAGAAAACCAAATACTGCATGTTCTCACTTATAAGAGGGAGCTAAATGTTGAGTACATATAGACAAAAAGAATGGAACAACAGATATCAGGGCCTACTTGAGGGTGGAGGATGGGAGGAGAGCCCTCACCAAAAACTACCTATTGGGTACTATGCTGATTACCTGTGTGATGGAACAATCAATACACCAAACCCTCATGACATGCAATTTACTTGTATAACAAACCTGCACATGTACCCCTGAACCTAAAATAAAAGTTTTCTAAAAGATAAAATGAATTTCAGCATGTATCTTGTGACTTACCTAAAATTAGATAAAATGACTTTAATGTAAATGCAAGATTATGAAACGTCTAGGAGAAAATCTACATGACCTTGAGTTTGGTGGTTAAATTTTAGATAAAATACTAAAAGCACAATGAATGAAAGAAAAAATTGTCAAAATTGAAAACTTTTGCTGTAGAAAAGTCACTATGAAGAGAACAAAAAGATAAGGCACTGGTTGGAAGTAAATATTTGAAAATCTCATATCTGATAAATAATTTGTATCCAGTATGTACACACACACACACACACACACACACACACACACACACACACCCCTGGAAACTCAATAATAAGAAAACGAACAGCTGGGAAGGATGTGTAGCATCAGAAACTCTCATTTATTGCTGCTTGGAATACAAAATGTTTAAACCACTGGAGAAGGCAGTTTTGCTGTTTCTTTTATAGTTAAACATAGACTTCACATACAAGCCAGCAATTTTGCTTGCAAGGTATTTCCCCAAGGGATGTGATAATTTAAATCATTGCAAAAACCTGCACATGACTATTTATAGAAGATTTATTCATAATTGTCAACAATGTGAAGCAACCAAAGTGTCCTTCAATAAGTGCATGGTTAAAGCAATTGTAATCCATTTATACAAACAGAATACTATTCAGTGATAAAAAGGAGAGAGCTAATAATTTTCATTACAAAATGGATGAATCACAAATGAATTTTACTAAGTGAACAGAGCAATAGCAAAAGGCTACATTGTATATGATTCAATTCTAATGACAATCTATAACAAAGGAGAAAGTTATAGAGATGGGAAAAACATAAGCAGATACTTTTGTCTTTGAGATAAGTAATGGAGACGTATTTGACTAGAGAAGTATAGAGGGATTTTGGGGTGATGGGATTAACCTGTATGATCAGATATATTATGCATTTGCCAAGCTCATAAAATTTTACAGCAGAAAAATAAGCTTTGACGTATGGACATATAAAAATATCAGAGGAAGCTGGGGATCTTTAGATAGAATGCAGACTGTGAAAAAATAATTTTTGTGTGATATAACATCACTGAAGACAGTGGGGGAAAATAGAACTGCCTTAATTAACTTTGGAAAACACTATTTTGATGAAAAACTATAAGGTGAAAAGTAGAAGAACTATACATCATCACTGTACTCTCATTACTAAAGTTGATTCTCATGGAGAAAAGTGTTAACAATTTTGAAATTTCTGTACATGTAAATTGGGGTTCAGCAAGTACAAAAAGGGTTGCAGATGGCAATAATCCCACTAAGAATAGAAAAGTTAAAGAGATGCAGGCAGAAAAGGGTAGAATGCACCATGTGGTACTGAATTAGAGTCAAAGACATCAGCTTGAGCTCATGTTTAGCTTGATATAGAGGCAGATGGATAGATATGAAAATTATATATATATATATATATATATTTCCTAGATCTGTCTGCTGAGAAAACCTAGAAACAGTAATTATTTCTCTACCTTGTGTTGAGATATTATTTTGTAATAATATCCAGTAACATAAACCAGGGCTTCTTGGAGATGTGGCTGATCCAGGGTCTCAACAAGAAAAATCCAGATAAGGCTGGAGCATCTATAGAAATACTTTTCGAAACAAAACTGGCACAAGACAAGGATGCCCTCTCTCATCACTCCTATTCAACATAGTGTTGGAAGTTCTGGCTAGAGCAATCAGGCAAGAGAAAGAAATAAAGGGTATTCAATTAGGAAAAGAGGAAGTCAAATTGTCTCTGTTTGCAAATGACATGATTGTATATCTTAGAAAACCCCATTGTCTCAGCCCAAAATCTCCTTAAGCTCATAAGCAACTTCAGCAAAGTCTCAGGATACAAAATCAATATGCAAAAATTACAAGTATTCCTGTACACCAATGACAGACAAACAGAGAGCCAAATCATGAGTGAACTCCCATTCACAATTACTACAAAGAGAATAAAATACCTAGGAATCCAACTTACAAGGGATGTGAAGGACCTCTTTAAGGAGAACTACAAACCACTGCTTAACGAAATAAAAGAGAACACAAACAAATGGAAGAACATTCCATGCTCATGGATAGGAAGGATCAATATTGTGAAAATGGCCATACTGCCCAAGGTAATTTATAGAGTCAATGACATCCCCATGAAGCTACCACTGACTTTCTTCACAGAATTGGAAAAAACTACTTTAAAGTTCATATGGAACCAAAAAAGAGCCCGCATTGCCAAGACAATCTTAAGCAAAAAGAACTAAGCCAGAGGTATCACACTACCTGACTTCAAACTATACTACAAGGTTACAGTAACCAAAACAGCATGGTACTGGTATATAGACCAGTGGAACAGAACAGAGACCTCAGAAATAACACCACACATCTACAACCATCTGATCTTTGACAAACCTGACAAAAGCAAGCAATGGGGAAAGGATTCCCTATTTAATAAATGGTTCTGGGAAAACTGTCTAGCCATATGTGGGAAGCTGAAACTAGATCTCTTCCTTACACCATATAAAAAAATTAACTCAAGATGGATTAAATACTTAAGTGTAAGACCTAACAGCATAAAAACCCTAGAAGAAAACCCAGGCAATGCCATTCAGGACACAGGCATGGGCAAGGACTTCATGACTAAAACACCAAAAGCAATGGCAACAAAAGCCAAAATAGACAAATAGGATCTAATTAAAGAGCTTCTGCACAGCAAAAACAAAACAAAACAAAACAAAACAAAAAAACTATCATCAGAGTAAACAGGCAACCTACAGAATGGGAGAAAATCTTTGCAATCTACCCATCTGGCAAAGGGCTAATATCCAGAATCTACAAAGAATTCAAACAAATTTACAAGAAAAAAAAACCCCATCAAAAAATGGGCAAAGGATATGAACACTTCTCAAAAGAAGACATTTATGCAGCCAACAGACATATGAAAAAATGCTCATCATCACTGGTCATCAGAGAAATGCAAATCAAACCCACAATGAGATACCATCTCATGCCAGTTAGAATGGCGATCATTAATAAGTCAGGAAACAACAGATGCTGGAGAGGATGTGGAGAAATAGGAATGCTTTTACACTGTTGGTGGGAGTGTAAATTAGTTAAATCATTGTGGAAGACAGTGTGGTGATTCCTCAAGGATCTAGAACTAGAAATACCATTTGACCCAGCGATCCCATTACTGGTTATATACCCAAAGGATTATAAATCATTCTACTATAAAGACACACACACATGTATGTTTCTTGCAGCACTGTTTGCAATAGCAAAGACGGAACCAATCCAAATGTCCATCAATGATAGATTGGATTAAGAAAATGTGGCACATATACACCATGGAATACTATGCAGCCATAAAGAGGATGAGTTCATGTCCTTTGCAGGGACATAGATGAAGCGGGAAACCATCATTCTAAGCAAACTATCACAAGGACAGAAAATCAAAGACCGCATGTTCTCACTCATAGGTGGGAATTGAACAATGAGAACACATGGACACAGGGCAGGGAACATCACACACTGGGGCCTGTAGGGGGGTGGGGGGCTGGGGGAGTTATAGCATTAGGAGAAATACCTAATGTGTGTAAATGACGAGTTGATGGGTGCAGCAAACCAACATGGCACATGTATACCTATGCAACAAACCTGCACGTTGTGCACATGTACCCTAGAACTTAAAGTATAATAAAAGAAAAAGAAAAAAATTTCACAATAAGAAAATGCTTTTCAAAACAAAAGGATGGAGCATGTCAAAGGGATACAGGACCCAACCTGAGTCTCAGTCTTAGTCCCTGTGGGATGCCATAATGGAATACCGTAGACTGCATGGCTGATACAAATTAGAAATTTACTTCTCACAGCACTTGAGGATGAGAAATTCAAGATTAAAGCACTAGCATATGTGGTGTCTGGTGGTGGTATAAGGGGCAAGAGAGGTCACTGGGGTATTTTTAATAGGGTCACTAATCACATTTATAAGGGCTCCCTCTTCATGACCAAATCACCTTCCAAAAGTCTAACTCTGAATACCATCATCTTGGAGATTGTGTTTCAAGAATTTGGGGGGAACACAAATATTCAGTCTATAGCAGCTCCCAATGGCCAAAGCTAGAATAATTTAGCAAATTAAATGATGTAGAATGAATTATAACTTATAGTATAAAATATTAGTATTTTATAAATATGTAATGTAAATGAATGATTGAATAAAGAAATAATTTAAGAAATTACTTTTATTTTTCAGAACTGCTTTGGCTATTCTCTAACCACTTTCCGTATAAATATTGAAATCGGTCTGTAGATATCCACAAAAAACTTGCTGACATTTTGATTAGGAATGTATTGAAACCTTAGATCAAATTGTCTTAAAGCCTCAAGGAATAGGATTCTTTCAATTCATGTGTAATTCTAAATGTTTACCCACATGGTTGAATGGCAATCCTTTGGTGGTAGGAAGTCAATCCCTAATTTTTTCTGTCTCCCATCCATGTTCTCAAGTCTTATTTTTAATTTAGGTATATTTGTCTCTTCTCCATGGCATCAGGCTTCCTCATAAGTCTTCCATCAGTGTGTGCCAGTGACTTTATGCTTAAATCTTATATCTTTCTATTGCCACGACAGCAGTGTACAAAACTATCTAACAGGCTTTACAACTCCTCAGAAGCCATGTACATTTATCAGATCCTTATTTTAGAATCGTCATCCATTTTAGTTCCTATAGCTTCATTCCAAAGAGTTAACATTGTTTTTGAATACCGTGCCTGATGTCATCTTTTCCACTCAGGTGCACTTTCAGTGGTTAGCAACTCTGAGCTTATTATAGACTCTGCATCAGAGGAGTCTACCCAAACTTGGAGTCTCCCTATTCAAAAAAACTGCCTAAACAGTTACTTTTATACTCACATACTCATTTTTATATGTAAATACTTATATAATTTTCTATTAATAACCCTTGGACTCCAAACTAAAAGGAAACAGCTGAAACCAAAGGGACACAAGAAAGCATCTACATAGCTCATGTATAGTAAATCTACCTTCTGTACTATCCTCCCTTAGAAAATTATTTCTAGACTTTTCATTGTTCATTTTCTGTTTAGGTCATAATCTTCTATGCACCATGTCAAATGATCTTATATTAGCTAACAAGTACGCAGAAGTTACCAACTTTTGAGATCACAACATGGGCCTACATAAACAGTATATGTAGGCGCAACAGTAAGTAATCATAACATAGAATACGTTTCGATTACATGTATCTTTCAAGTGTGTATTTGTGCTATTGCAGTGAATATAAACAGAAGTTTATGTAAAAATATTGTTGAATTTGTGGTAGTTTTTGCCAGGAAAATGTTTTTAATTGTCCTTTCATCATTGACTGTAATGTTTTCACTATATTTATATTTTTAATTTAAATATTTAAATTATTTAAAAATCATAATCATATAGGCATAGTTTAAAAAATTTAAAGTAATTGTAAGTGATTGATATAGGAAAATGGCAGATTGTTTCTCTTTCCCATTTTACTCATGGTAGTACTCTTCAGAGTCAAAAACTTCTTTTTTTGGTACATATTTAGTGATAATATGCTTATATAAATATTTCATAATTTATGAAATTTATTCTTTCTGTAATTAATAAGTTACTTATTAATTTTTTAATGCAATTCCTTTCCCCCCTCCCCAAATAGTTCTACATACATCTCAAACCTAAACCTAACAAAGCTCTGGCTTTGTGTTCTGTAGGCCTGGTATAGAGCTCTTGTGCAGGGACATCCATTCACAGTTTTCATGTGATAGCTTTCGTTTTACCAACTTTTCTATCTTCTTCTTTTTTGGTTTGCTTCCAAGTTTTGATGGAGCAGAGCTTCTAGCATCTTTTTATGATGCTACTTTTAGAATCCTCTTTTTATCTTAGGTCTGCTACTGATTATAATACGTCGTGGGGTATCTCATTTGGATTGAATCTGATACCTCATATCTTACACCTAGATATTTACATCTTTCTCTAGGTTTGGAAAGTTTTCTGCTATTATATCTTAAATACTATTTATACCCCTTTCGCTTTCTCTGTCTTCTTTTGAATCCTGATGACCCATACTTTTGGTCTTTTGATATTATCCCATAAGCCTTTAAAATTTATTTTCATTCTGTTTTTTACTCTTGCTGTATATTGTTAAATACTTTGAGTTCACACATATTTCTTCTGTTTGATCAATTCTGCTGTTGATGCTCTGTATTGGGATTTTAAATTTAGTTTATTGTATATTTCAGCTCCACGATTTCTTTTTTAATTTCAATTTCTCTGTTAAGTTTCTCACTAATTTCTGTATTGTTTTTCTGTATTTTCTTGAGATTCTCTGAGCTTCGTTAAAATAGGAACTTTGAATTCTTTGTTAGGCTGTTCTTCCATCTCCATCTCTTTAGGGTCAGTCAGTGGCACCTTATTTTGTTCAATGGCACCTTATTTTGCCTGCTTAGTGATGTCACGATTCTCTGATTTTTCTTAACCTTGTGGCTGTGTGTCGATGTTTGTACAATGAAATAGGTACTTAACGCAGTCTTCACAGTCTGCCTTTGTTTGGCAGTGTTCTTCAACAGTAAGCTGGTTGAGAAACTCGGGGCAAGTTTGCTGGTAAAGTCCCTGTGCTTGTGATTGCTTCATCTGTTGTATCACTAGGGGGTGCTCTAAGGCCAGGCTGCCACAGAAGGAATCCCATGGCCACTGACGTTGATGTAGCCTTGGCTCTCACTCAAATCATATGGCCATTGAGATTTGTAGCACTGAGGCCTAACCAAGACCTGTGGCTTTTATGGCCTACCTATTCTTAGGATTGCCTTGGCTACTCAGGATCTTTTTTTTGGTTCCCTATGAATTTTAAAGTAGTTTTTTTTCCAGTTCTGTGAAGAATGCCATTGGTAGTTTAGTAGGAATAACACTGAATCTATAAATTGCTTTAGGCGTTAAGGCCATTTTAGTGATATTGATTCTTCATATCCATGAGCATGTAATGTTTTTCCATTTGTTTGTGTAACCTCTGATTTTTTTGAGTTAGTGTTTTGTTTTCTTTGCAGAGCTCTTTCATTTTCCTGGTTAGCTGTATTCTTAGGCGTGTGTGTGTGTGTGTGTGTGTCAATTGTGAATAGAATTGCATTCCTGATTTGGCTCTCAGATTGACTGTTGTTGGTGTATTACGTCATCTGCAAAGAGCGATAGTTTAATTTCTTCTCTTCCTACTTAGGTGTCTTACTTCTTTCTTTTGCCTGATTGCTCTGGCCAGAACTTCCAATATTATGTTAAATAGGAGTGGTGAGAGAGAGTTTCTTGTTTTGGCTTTCAAGGTGAATGCTTCCAGCTTTTGCCCATTCAGTATGATGTTAGCTGTGGGTTTGTCATAGACGACTCTTATTATTTTGAGGTATGTTCCTTCAATACCTAGTTTATTGAGAGTTTTTAACATGATGGGGTTTTGAATTTTATCAAAAGTCTTTTCTGCCTCTCTTGAGATAATCATGTGGTTTTTATGTTTAGTTCTGTTTATGTGATAAATCACATTTATTGATTTGTATTATTGAAACAACTTTGCATCCCAGTGATAAAGCCTACTTGACTGTGGAGGATTAGCTTTTAGATGAGTTGCTGGATTCAGTTTGCCAATATTTTGTTGAGGATTTTTGCATCTATGTTCATCAAATATATTGGCTTGAAGTTTTCTTTTTTGTTTTGTTTCTGCCAGGTTTTCATATCAGGATAATGCTAGCCTCATAGAATGAGTTAGGGAGGAATTCCTCCTCTTCAATGTTTTGGAATAGTTACGTTAGGAATGGCACCAGCTCTTCTTTATACATCTAGTAGAATTCGGCTGTGAATCTGTCTGGTCCTGGAGATTTTCTGGTTGTTGGTAGGCTTTTTATTACTGATTCAATTTTGGAATTCATTATTAGTCTGTTCATAAATTTAATTTCTCCCTGGTACAATCTTGTTAGGCTATGTGTTTCCAGGAATTTATATGTTTCTTCTAGGTTTTGTAGCTTGTGTGCATAGCAGTGTTCACAGTAGTCTCTGAGGGTTTTGTATTTCTGTGGGGTCAGTGGCAATATCTCCTTTGTCATTTCTGATTGTATTTGGATCTTCTCTCTTCTTGGATCTTTGGATCTTCTCTCTTCTACAGTGGTGGAGGCAGCAGGGTTCTAGGGTGTGGGGACCCCTGTTGGCAACTTTGCACAGTGTTGCACTGGTGGTGGTGGTAGCACAATGGCAGGGAGCTGGTAGGTTCAGCTCTGTGTGCATTCTCTGTGTGCCACAGGCAAGAGTGGTAGCTCAGGACAGGGGGGAGATTTCACTGTTCTCTGTGCCTAGTTTCACTTGTGTGGCAGTGCTGGCACAAGGGCAGGGTGCTGGCAGGGGCAGGACTGGCTGACTGTGTGCCTTCCAAGGCTTTGACTGCAATGGGGGTCTTGTGGGGAAAAGGGGAGTGGAGTGTACTCCCATTGCAGCAGTGGCAGTGTGGGGTGCATGCACACAGGCTTGCTGGCAGTGCAAGGAAGGCAAAACCTGCCTGTGCACACTCATACCAGCAAAGCAATGTGAGGGGTTTCCATGGGCCCTGAGAAAGCTGCAGTGTGGGGAGGGAGCAGGCAGGCTGCTGAGTGGCCACAGGGGCTGCCTCAGTGGAGTTCTCTGCTAGCCAGGCACAGTCCACCAGCACAGGAGCTATGATGTGGGCCCCGAAGACACCCAAGGCTGCCCTCTAAGCAGGTGCTACCAGACTGAGGCCCCAGCAGACCCAGGGGTGCTCAGTTCAGAGCAGTCCTATCTGATGGCCAAGATTGCCCTGCAGAATTTAGGTCTGACCTTTCCCCTAGGGCTAAATTCTCCTATGGTAGCAAGTTGAACTTGGAGATTTGTGCTTCCCTGGACATGCTCCACTATAGACGCTCCCACACCAAACCTTCTGGGCTCACCTTCGGCTGGTGTGCTGCCCCTACCACTTCTCTAAGTAGCATTCCCTGTCAACTCAGGTGTCCATGGTGGTCAACATATCTCCTGCCGGGATTGCAGAGTCCCATCGTGAGAACAGGTTGCTCCTTTCCAGTTCAACTCACCAGATCCCCTGGAGTTGTGTGGGGCCAGAAGTCAGTCTCAATGCATGGTGGCCCTGTGCAGGGTTCCCAGCTTCCTTCCCCTTTAGAACACCTTCTGTGTCTTTCCTCTGTCCACTCTCAGTGCTTTCCCTCTGAAGATCTGTAAGTAGTGCGCCAGTCATCTGGGTACCTCGTGGCAGCTGTTCCACCTGGTTACGGCTAGTTGACCATCTTGCTCTCTGAAACTGCTCTAGATATTCTAATTTATGTGCATAGAGGTGTTCATAATGATCTCTGAACATATTTTGTATTTCCATGGGATCAGTTGTAGTGTCACCTTTGTCATTTCTCATTGTACTTATTTAGATCTTCTCTCTCTCTTTTGTTGGTAATCTAGCTAACAGTCTATCTCTCATTTATACTTTCAAAAACCAAACTTTTGGTGTCATTGATATTTTGTATGGATTTTTGCATCTTGATTCTGTTCAGTTCTTCTCTAATTTTAGTTATTTCTTTTCTTCTGCTAGCCTTGGGATTGGTTTGTTCTTTTTTTTTTTTTTTCTAGTTCCGCTGGGTGTGACAGTAGATTGTTAAATTTGAGATCTTTGTAACTTCTTGATGTAGGTGTTTAACACTATAAACTTTCCCCAACACTGCTTTTGTTGCAGGCCAAAATTTTTGATATGTTGTGTGTCAATTTTCATTAACTTCAAAGAATTTTTTGATTCCTGCCTTAATTTCATCATTCACCCAAAAGTCGTTCAGGAGCAAGTTGTTAAATTTCCATGAAAAGAAATACTTGATATTCATTTCTATTTTTATTGCACTATGGTCTGAGAGTATGCTTGGCATAATTTAAATTTTTTGAATTTATTAAGACTTGTTTATGACTAAGTATGTTGTCAATCTTAGAATATGCTCCATGTGCAGAGGAGAAACATGTATATTCTGTGGTTATTGAGTGGAATATTTTGCAGATGTCTAATTGGTTGAGTGTTAAGTTTTAAACCTAGAATTTCTGCCAGGTGCAATGGCTCACACATGTAATCCCAGCACTTTGGGAGGCTGAGGTGGGTGGATCACAAGGTCAGGAGATCGAGACCATCCTGGCTAACACGGTGAAACCCCATCTCTACTAAAAATACAAAAAAATTAGCCAGGCTGGTGGCGGGCACCTGTAGTCCCAGCTACTTGGGAGGCTGAGGCAGGAGAATGGTGTGAACCTGGGACCCGGAGCTTGCAGTGAGCTGAGATCGCGCCACTGCACTCCAACCTGGGTGACAGAGCGAGACTCCATCTCAAATAAATGAAAAAATAAAAAAAATTAAAAATCTAGAATTTTTTAGTATTTTGCCTTGATGATTTGTCTAATGCTGCCAATAGGGTGTTGAAGTCTCCCAGTATTATTTTGTCACTGTCATTTAATAGGCCAAGAAGAACTTGTTTTAAGAGTCTGGGTGCTGCTACGTCAGGTATATATATATTCAGGATAGCTCAGTCTTCTTGTTGAATTGAACCCTTTATTATTATGTAAGTCTCTTCTCCATTCTTCTTGATTGTTGTTGGTTTAAAGTCTATTTTATATGATATAGGAATAATGACCCATGCTCTTTTTTGGTTTTTCTTTCCATGATTTATCTTTCCCCATATCTTTACCTTGAGGCTGTGGGTGTCTTTTCATGTGAGATCGGTCTCTTGAAGACAGCAGACAATTGAGTCTTATTTTTTAATCTAACTTATCATTCTATACCTTACAAGTGGGTTATTTAGACCATTTATGCTGAAGGTTAATATTAATATGTGAGATCTTGGTCCTTTCATTGTGTTGTTAGCTTGTTGTTTTGTGGGCTTGAAGTAATTGCTTTATAGTGTCTGTGGCCTTTGTGCTTAAGTGTGTTTTTGTGGTAGCAGGTATCCTTTTGTTTCCATGTTGAGTACTCCCTAAGCACCTCTTGTAAGGCTTGTCTAGTGATTACAAATTCCCTTAGTATTTGCTTGTCTGAAATGAATTTCGTTTCTCATTTATTTATACAGCTTAGCTTATGATATGAAATTCTTTGTTAAAATTTTAAGAATGCTGAAAATAGGCCGACAACCTTTTCTGGCTTGTAAGATTTCTGGTGAGACATCCGCTCTTAACCTAATAGAGTTCCCTTTGTAAGTAACCTAACCTTTCTCTCTAGCTTCTTTGAAGATTTTTCTTTTTTATTTAGCTTGGTGAATCTGATGACTGTGTGTCTTGTGGATGATTGTCTTGTATAGTATCTTGCAGAGGTTTCTCTATTTCTTGAATTTACATGGCAACCTCTCTGGTGAGATTGGGGAAATTTTCAAGAATTATATTCTTAAATGTGTTTTCCAAGTTGCCTACTCTCTCTCCTTCTCTCTCATGAATACCAATGTGTCATAGGTTTGGTCTCTTTATATATTCTCATAATTCTCAGAAATTTTCTTCATATTTAAAAATTCTTTTATCTTTATTTTTGTCTTGCTGACTTTGTTTGAAAGACCTGTCTTCAAGGTCTTAGATTCTTTCCCAAGCTTGGTCTATTCTGTTGTTATTTTTCCAGATCGTATTATGAATTTCTTGTAATGAATGTTTTAATTTCAGAAGTTCTATTTGATTATTTCCTAATATGGCCATTTCATCTTTCAACTCTTGCATGTTTTAATGAATTCATTGGATTGATTTAACTTTTCCCTTTATCTTGGTGAGCTTCCTTACCATTCCAGTTCTGAATTCAATATCTGTCATTTCAATCTGTTTAAGAACCATTACTGGGGAGCTAGTATGCTCATTTGGAGGTAAGGGGACACTCTGACTTTCTGAATTGCCAGTGTTCTTGTGCTGGTTCTTTCTTATTTGAAAGGGCTGGTGTCCCTTGTCTTTTTGAATTTGCTTTCATTTGAATGGGGCTTTGAAAAATTTTTTATTTTTCTTGAGGGTTTAATTGTGGTATAAATTGAGTATAGTTGATTGGCTTTGTCTCTGAGTCCTTTCAGAGGGCCAAGGCTCTGCACAGGACCTTTATTTGTCGCTAGGTTCTTGCCCTGGGTTTTACAGGTGATATATACTGGAACAACATTTTTGGTGTAGTAACTTGGGCTATGATCCAGTAGATAGCACTGAAGAGTAACAGCCAGCAGATAGGCTCTTACTCAACTGTATGGATCTTTTATCTTTCAGTGCATTTACAGCAGTACTCTGTGGTGGGGGGGTGGGAGAAAGATGACATCCTTGCCAGTTCCATTGCCAGGTTTTAGGGGAGCCTCCTCCAATCACTGGCACCATGCCTGCATTTCATTTGTTTGGTGTTCCAAGCTGTGGGGTTCCCCTGGGCAAAACCTATGTCTGACAGACGGGCCACACCCTTTCTGGACCTGCCCTGTGGAAAGAGGAATGCCCCACTGCCACACCTGACCATGAGCCTGCGTCTTAGTCTTCTTAGTGCTCTGAGAGTGGGGGCTCTTTCCCTGCATAAGCACTAGCCAAAGATCTCAGTTTGGCACTCTTGAATTGTGTGCTGCTCCTTTTGGGGTATTGGGACCTGGCTCATCGCTTTGTCCTCTGACCTCTCAAGGTTGGCTGCTGGCTGTGTTAGGGGAGCCAAAATGCTTCCAGGCCCCGGGGAAAGCATTCAGGTGGGTCTGCCAGCAAAGCACTTATGCTGGACAGTGAAGGCTGTGCCGTGTACATGCCCTTGTGGGAGCAGCCAGGCAGTTGACTTGGAAGGAGCTGGCAGATAAGGGTTATGCAGAACAGAAATGCCACAAGCACACAGGAAGCCCTGTTCTGTCCTGGTCCAGCAGCCAGCTGGGGTTAGAGGTACTCAGAGGAAGATGAGAGCCTTGGAGAATGGGCACCTATGGTAGCATTTTGCTGCAGCTGCACGACGTGCAAAAATCTCCTAGACTCCATTAGGCTGGAGCTGTCTCTGCCTACTTTTTGGGAAGATCTCTCTGCCAATTTAAATGTCTGTGGGGGTTGTGGGGTCTTTTGTAACTAGTATCCTAGAGGTCTACAGCAAGAGTGAGTATCGGTGCAATCAATTCATTCACCCCTTACTTAGTTGGTATTTAGGGCTGGTGACTAGTACTAGTGCTGAGAAACCTTGTACAGGATTTCCAGCTTCCTCCCTCTTCAGCTTAGGCATCTGCATAGCTTCTCTATAAACTCTGTTTTCTCTATGAAGATCTGTTTGAAATATGTTGGTTTACTTGATATTTTGAGCTCTCTCAGTGGGAGAGGTGCTCCATGGCTGTGTGTAGTTGGCCATCATTTCCCCCACAGGTACATTTGAACTCCATAATTCCACCCCCCCAAAAAAAACTTTCCCCAACATTTCCTCTGAGGCATTAGATGGTGGGTTGCATGTCTCAGTAGTAATCTTTACTCTAGGTAACTGTAGGATTATAGTTGTTCTTACAATGCTCTTGAGCAATACCTGCCACTTTTCACCATGAGTGAGTTCTGCTATGTTGGGTGAACAAGGTGAGGACCTTGTGTGAGTCCTTCAGGTAGCCCCAGACCTATTTGAATAGACATACACAGTACTTTCTGATTAAGGTTTGTTCTGCTCCCTCTGGAAGTGGGGTCCCAAGTTCCATACTGGAGATGCAGACTGCCGCTGAGCTGGAGATAGTGTAGGCACAGGTAAATAAAAACATGATAAAGTTTTCCTAACATTTTAAAGTTGTCTTCTTCTTGAATCAGTGTTTGCTTGGTTCCTGAAAAACTTTGAATGTTTTCCAGATTTCTGGTGAAGTTGGTTCTGACAGTTTCTGCTGTTTTCTTTCGTTTCTCTGGAGGGAAAGGAGCTTGGAGCTTCCTAGGCTAATATTTTGCTCACATCACGCACCATTCCCCGCCCTGAGGATTTTTGATGTGTGTCTGGGAAACTTTTGTGGAGTTTTCTGCTTGCTGATAACTTGGGCTTTGTAGGGCTAAGTGGAATTAGGGAAATAAACATAAGAGCACATTGGGAGGCCGAGGCAGGCAGATCACGAGGTCAAGAGATCACGACCATCCTGGCCAACATGGTAAAACCCCATCTGTACTAACAATACAAAAATTAGCCGGGCGTGGTGGCGCGTGCCTGTAGTCCCAGCTACTCAGGAGGCTGAGGCAGGAGAAGCGCTTGAACTGGGGAGGCGGAGGTTGTAGTGAGCCAAGATTGCACCACTGCACTCCAGCCTGGGTGACAGAGTGGGACTCTGTCTCAAAATAAATAAATAAATAAATAAATAAATTTTAAAAAGCACAGGGGGTTGACTCGAACAGTTTGATGCTAACCAGGATTCAAAGTGTAGCGAAAAGAAGCCTGGATGTTGGCACACTGTTGATGAGGAAGATTTTAACTTTGCTCATTATACCAAACTTCTAGGAGTTCTAAATCTTGATTAGCCTTAGGAGGGAAGATCTGAAACTTTCTTTGTTTTCTCCTTCACTGCATCCCTAGGGTTTTTCTGAACTAACTTTCCTCAATGAATAACATTCCTTAGAGATATGTTGTGGAGGAAAAGACAGAGGGAGAGAGAAAGAGAGAAACTGTGGGGCATGCCATGGCACTATGATTTCCGGACCTTTTCCTAAATACATATGTAAAGACAGTTTTCTCGTTCACTGAGAGGGAGGAAGCAGTAGCTTCTTCTGGGCCACAGAGCAGTCTCAGCACTAATCAGGCATGATGTAGTCTCGGTTGAGACTTAGAGTCATATGGCTTTTCACTTCAATTTCTTTGAAGGTAAGTGAATTCCAGCAGTTTCCATCTGTGTAGAAAAGAGTGAGAGAGGTTCAGGATGGAAAGTTTTAGACCTGCCAAATTTCTAGAACAAGGACATTCAGACCCTAATGGGTAAGCTATGAGACAGGCAAAGGAGATTGGCTCATCTCCAAATTCCTTCTGTACAGTAGAGAGCACTTTCAGTTCTCTGATTCATTGCTGGATGCAGTACAACTCCTTGCCGTTGTCAAAACCATCTTTGACATCATCTCTACCTTCTTTTCATCTGGTCCTGGGTAAAGAGAGATTGTGGAAATCACTCTACTGAGCTCTTCCGTCAAGTCTGTCCTTGTTACCCAACTGCCATTTTATAAGGGGTCTCAGAGAGAGGACTGAATTGTGACTGAGCACTGTCTCAGTGAAGACAGAAGGGAGAGAAAGCAGTTTCTTTTAGCGTTGGCTATAGCCAGATTTGGAGGGGCTTTGTTCACAGATTCATTCTTTAATTGATCAATTCATTGATTCACTCAAAAGTAGTACCACCTCATTCTGTATGAGATATAGTGAACAAAAATGACAATCTTTTTGCTTTCGTGGTGCTTACATTGTAAAATGAGTCAGAAAATAAAAAGTAAACATATAATTTCTCATGATGAGCGCTAAAAAGATAAATACATTCTGATCAGGTGATAGAGAGTGAAAGGTGGTGTGTATTCTTTTAGAATGAAGAGAAAATCTGAACTCAGATACTTGACCAAAAACTTGGAAGAAGTGAAAAATAAAGCCCAGGAATTCCAAGTTACTCAGGATGCAGGGTCTGTTTCATGTGAGTGACAGTGGAATCTTCAATTTCTAATATGATTTTGGGAGAAAAATGTGTTCATAGAAGAAATATAGGCCCTGAGGTGACTTCCTAAATTTACTGTTAGACTGAGACCAAAGCCATCTGTATTTAGGACATGGGGTGAACCCAGATGTCACACGTGGTGGCTTTGGTCTCCTGATGGATCCAGGGCTTTGGATTATCCTGAAGGCAGAGGATGTTGAAATCGGACTAAAGTCTCCTATTTGTCAGATCCAGCATAAGTTCAGTGTGGGACAGTTAGAGTCTGAGGATAGAAGTTCTTCCTCTGTATTTCGCCTGAATTTTCTTTCTCTAAGAACAGTGAAAAGAGTTGTCAGAGTCTTAGAGAGAGATGGTGAGGCTCAACTCAGCCCAGGTGCTGGTTGCCTGCCTTCTGTGAGAAGACACATTTACTGAGGACAGGAGCAAGGGAGGCTTTCTTCCCAAGATAGGGAGGAAGAAAGGAGTAATCCATGCAGGGAACCAGCTGGCCAGTAGATTGAGAGATACTCAGTTCTTGCCCTCGAGAATTTATAGAAACTCCTCAGGAGACTTCCCTACCCTCACTCTCACCAACACACAGCAATGATGACGAAGGTAAGGCAGAAGCTTTAAAATAAACATCCTGTAAATGGAACCTACATTCTGATGAAACAAAAGTAGCCAGCTCAGGCGCATTGGCCAGGAAAACTTTTGTATAGAACATGATACTGGAGCAGGAATTTACAGGACAGAAAATACTTGGCAGACAGAGTAGTTTAGGACCTTCCAGGTGGAAGGGAGTTAGTGGTAGAAAGGAACACAGTGTGGTCCTGGAGGCTGACTGCTGGCTGTTCAGAGCAGAGTGGGAGGCAGGTGAACTGAGCATTGAGGGTGCAATGGTGCATGCTGGGCAGGGTATAGGCTCTCATGTCTAAGGTATGGCACTGGGGACTGGGATCATCTTCTTGGCCAACTCAATTTTCTTGGCATATTGTGCATAGTTAGAAAAATTGCCCCTAAACCGGTCGTGGTGGCTCACACTTATAATCCCGGCTCTTTGGGAGGCCGAGACAGGTGGATCACCTGAGGTCAGGAGTTTGAGACTAGCCTGGCCAACATGGTGAAACCCCATCTCTACTAATAATACAAAAAAATTAGCTGGGTGTGGTGGCACATGCCTGTAATCTCAGCTAGCCGGGATGCTGAGGCAGGAGAATCTCTTGAACCTGGGAGGTTGCAGTGGAGGTTACAGTGAGTTGAGATCGTGCTATTGCACTCCAGCCTGGGTGACAAGAGTGAAACTCCATCTCAAAAAAAAAAAAAAGAAAGAAAAGAAAAGAAAAATTGCGCCTGACCATATACAGGGAATGGTAGAAGACAAATGCCTACCATTCTAGTCATGCTGTGCAGCCTGTGAGCAGGAGGGGGATTTCAGAACAGTTTCTACTTCTGTTGCGATGGGAAGCCATATTAACTCTTTTTTTTTCGCTAAATTTCAGAAGGGAAAAGCACTCAGAAGTAAATGTTGGGGGATTACTCTAGCGCCACTGAATTTTTTCTCTTAGGCTTCCCTGGCTCCCAAGAAATACGACGTATCTTATTTGCGACCTGCTTCCTCTTGTATGCAGTGACAGTGATGGGAAACGCGGTCATCATCATCACTCTCTGTGTTGATAAACATCTACAGTCCCCCATGTATTTTTTCCTGGGCCACCTCTGTGTCCTGGAGATCCTGATCACATGCACCGCTGTCCCTTTTATGCTCTGGGGGTTGCTGCTTCCAAGCACTCAGATCATGTCTTTGACAGCCTGTGCTGCACAGCTATATTTATACCTTTCTTTGGGTACCTCGGAGTTGGCATTAATGGGAGTGATGGCTGTGGACCGTTATGTGGCTGTGTGTAACCCTTTGAGGTACAACATCATTATGAACAGCAGCACCTGCATTTGGGTGATAATTGTTTCATGGGTTTTGGGGTTTCTTTCTGAAATCTGGCCAGTTTATGCCACTTTTCAGCTTACTTTCTGCAAATCAAGTGTGTTAGATCATTTTTATTGTGACCGAGGACAATTGCTCAAGGTATCCTGTGAGGACACTCTTTTCACAGAGTTTATTCTTTTTCTAATGGCTGTTTTCATTATCATCGGTTCTTTGATCCCTACAATTGTCTCCTACACCTACATCATCTCCACCATCCTCAAGATTCCATCAGCCTCTGGCCGGAGGAAATCCTTTTCCACTTGTGCCTCCCACTTCACCTATGTTGTGATTGGCTACGGCAGCTGCTTGTTTCTCTACGTGAAATCCAAGTAAACGCAGGCAGCCGAGTATAACAGGGTAGTGTCACTGCTGGTTTTAGTGGTGACCCCTTTTCTGAACCCTTTTATCTTCACCCTGAGGAATGACAAATTCATACAGGCCTTTGGAGATGGCATGAAACGCTGCTATCAACTCCTTAAAAATTAAGTCTGTCCTGAGTACAGTTCAAATCCTCATCATGGATTTGAGTAATCTGATAGTACTAATTGAAACAAAGTGATCATTCTCAAAATCAAACAGCTCATGATCTACAATGGATATTTAAGCTATGACATGGCTTCAATTTGTATTAAATTCTTTTTCCATGGAAGATCAGTTCATTATTTTTTAAATAGATGTGTACATTTATTAGCCCTCTGTACTTATAATGCATGTTGCAAAATAAATGTGAGAAGTGTAAACATCTGAAAGATGTTCAATGTTTTGAACCCTTGGTCCTGATAATGGGAAAAACAAGAGAAGTGTGATATATTTTCTTTCTTTCTTTCTTTCTTTTCTTTCTTTCTTTTTTTTTTCTTTTGAGACAGAGTCTCGCTCTGTCACCCAGGCTGGAGTGCAGTGGCTCGATCTCTGCTCAGTGCAAGCTCCGCCTCCCGGGTTCACACCATTCTCCTGCCTCAGCCTCCCAAGCAGCTGGGACTACAGGCGCCCTCCACCATGCTCGGCTAATTTTTTTGTGTTTTTTAGTAGAGACGGGGTTTCCCTGTGTTAGCCAAGATGGTCTCGATCTCCTGACCTTGTGATTGGCCCGCCTCGGCCTCCCAAAGTGCTGGGATTACAGGCGTGAGCCACTGCACCCGGCCAAGTGTGATATATTTTCTTACCTCTGACATACATATTTGATCCTATGTGCCGAGATTGTCTTCCTCTACATTGCCACGTGGTTTCAAGGTGTCATCTTATTGTGTAAACTCACTAGCACTTCCCTGAGTAATCTCAGGGCCAGCACAAGCTTCAAATTTTCGTCGTCGATTCCTGCTTGCAGTGTCCAGTAGCGATAGTGCCTTTCTTTGGGTTTTCCGATTGGCATTTGTGAGAGTGAACTCACTCGCCGACCCTAACTGCTTAGCAATCTTAAGGCTGAATGCGTGCTCCTACAGGTGCATCTCAGATTGGTGGGCCTTCTCAGGCGTGGATGGAAGATCTTAGAAAGAGGCATTTTATCTAATGTCACCCACGTTATTATGCCAGCTTCAGATGAGGGAGGAAAATGGAACTGTGTCTGGGAGGCGATGTGATAAGGGACAGCTGGGCTTTCTGTGTCTTTGGGCTGAGGGTGGAATGCAGAGAGGGCAGAGGGAGTGGTAGCCTACAGCCCCTTTTCCTGCGTCTCACACATTCTTCAATCCTGACATAGCACTTTTGTCCTCAGTGCTCCCTTCGCTTTCCCACTTCCTGCTCAGTTTCTTTCTTAATTCCTTTTTGTGTCTCTCCCTCTGTGACTACCAGACTCATTTGTTTGTTTCTTTTCCCCTTTATTTTCTCACAAAACCCAAATTTATCAAGCTGCCTTCTAGCTCTACACTGAACTCCATTAACTCCTGTATCTCAGTTCCTGTATTGCCCCATCCTCTCCCTAGTTCCTGTCATACCCACTATTTGCAATTAATATTTCTGTATTGCATGACACATTTTTTCTGCATCATTACACAAGTGATTACACGAGTCTGGTGGCAACACAAATGGACATCAAAAGATGACTACTTATATACTTTATGGGACTTTCATTCAGTTGCTATTATATGAGGGTTGGAAACCTGAGGGTTTTCTGTATCAATAAAAAGAAAGTGGGCCGGGCGCAGTGGCTCATGCCTGTAATCCCAGCACTTTGGGAGGCTGAGATGGGCGGATCACGAGGTCAGGAGTTCGACACCAGCCTGACCAACATGGTGAAACCCCGTCTCTACTAAAAATACAAAAATTAGCCCGGCGTGGTGGCGTGCACCTGTAATCCCAGCTTGAGTATCACTTTGGGAGGCTGAGGCAGGAGAATTGCTTGAACCCGGGAGGCAGAGGTAGCAGTGAGCTGAGATGGTACCATTACACTCTAGCCTGGGAAACAGAGTGAGACTCCATCTCAAAAAAAAAAAAAATGTATATCTCCAAGATACACTGTTGAGTAAGAAAAGTGAAGAAGAGAAAATATTTATTTGTTTCCTTTTTGTAAGAACAAAGTACAACTTAATTTATATTGATACTTGTATATAGTTGCATAAAGAAACATCTGAGAGGGAAACCAGGAAATGGGTTACCTCGGGGATGTGTTTTTGGGAATGGCATTTATGGGAATGGTCTGTGAAGGAAAACTGTTTATGGTACAGCTGTGTACATTGCTTTCACTTTTACTTCATAGTAATGTTGTACTATCTCAAAAATAAAAGACTTCATTCTGCTTCTAATTGCCAAGGAAAGTTTGCTTATTTATCCACATAATTGATTGTAACAAAGGAGATATTTTGGCAGAAGGGTCTTTATTAACTCTGAATATTTTGTAAAGTTTCTCTGGAGCTAAGTAGGATAAATGGAAGAATAATAAGGGAGAAGAGATGGAGCTTCACATTTTTCTTATCCTGAGGCCTTCACTACTTTTATAAAAATATAGAGATATTCTTTAGAAATTGCAGATATTACTTTACATTATCTTATGTATGTTGAAAATATCTTTTTTTAATCTGTTTTTTGACTTTTTAGTTTTTAATGAAATCTTGTCATGTAAAATTATTAATTTTCCTTTAGTCAAATTAATAATTTCTTTTGTGATTTATATGTGCATATATTGTTAACAAATTTTTACTCAAAAGATTCAAAAATTGTCTTTTAAAATATCTAGGGTTGAGCGTGGTGGCTCATGCCTGTATTCCCAGCACTTTTGGAGGCTGAGGCAGGCAGATCACTTGAGGTCAGGAGTTTGAGACCAGTGTGGCCAACATGGTGAAACCTTGTCTCTACTAAAAATTTTAAAAAATTAGCCAGGCGTGGTGGCATGTGCCTGTAATCCCAGCTACTCAGGAGGCTGAGGCATGAGAATCACTTGATCCTGGGAGGTGGAGGTTGCAGTGAGCCAAGATCATGCCACTTCACTCCAGCCTGAGTGACAGAGTTAGACTCTGTCTTAACAAAAAAAAAAAATCTATGTGGTTTGACAGTGTAGATGCAGGAGGACAATGTTTTTAAAAAGAGAAGAATGGGGATAGTATATGCAAATATTTTAAAAATGTTTTCAGTAATTATATTGGGGGATATAGTATTAGTATTTTATAATTGTTGCATGTATAATGTCAGATAAAGCAAATGAATACTTACTGAATATTCTAATTTTAAATGTAATATAGAGGAGCTTAGGGAAAGTCGTTAGATTCTTCTGTTTAAATTATATATATGGTGGATTCATGGTTAATCTATCTACCACCCATTTACCTATTTACCTGCTGGCTTCGTCCACTCAAAATTCTAATAACATTGACCATTCCAACAAATATAATCATTCCTAGGTTCAGATTGTGGTATTACAGTAATTTTTCTTGATGTGAGAATCTAGGGCTTCTTGGAGAAATGACTGATTCCAGGTTTAGTACAGGAAACGTGTAAGAGGAACTTGAAACAGATGAATACGTTTAATTGCACCATGTGGATGAAATGAGCAAAACCCACATCATGGAAAAATCGACTGTCAAAATACCTGAGTTCTTCAACAAGTAGATTGGAAGAAAGTGAATGGGCTATACAGAGAATCTATAGATTAAAATAGACTTAAAACGTATAGAATTACAAAATATACAATACTAAGCTATAATGTGTAACAATTCAAGCTAGGATGATTAAACTAGTCAGGAAAGCAAGGCAGTAATTTCTTAAAGGTTGAGAATTGTAGTTTTTGCTGATGATGTGAGCATTGCAATTGTAATGGAACACACAAATGGATTTATGTGACTGCTATCAAAATTCTGTTTCTTGATCTTGGTAGTGATTGCAATTATTATGAAGTGGTTCACCTTGTAATAGTTACACATATTTTTATGTGGTGTTTCTGTCTCAACATTTTATATGAAAATCAAATGATTAAAATTATTTTGAGGCAGGTGAGAGGTTGCTGACAGCCTGCACTCTCTAGAAATCAGAGCCTTAGGCAAGGATTAAGTGCTAAAGATTTATTTGAGGAAGGATGCAATCCTAGTATAGCAAAAGTAAATGAAGTGAGGCAGGAAGCATGGTAAACAAGGCAATGTGATCTATTACCATGCTGACCATTGTTTCCTGATGATTAGCCAATGACATGATTGTCTCTATAGAAAGCCCCTAAAATTCTACCAGAAAAACCTCCTGGAAATAATAAGAGATTTAGTAAGGCTGAAAGAGACAAGGTCAATATGCAAAAGTCAATTGCTTTTCTATATACCAGTAATGAACAATTATAATTGAAGTATATAAACTAATATCATTTTTTTACAGCACCCAAATAAGTGAAGTACTTTGGTATCAATCTAAAAAAATAAGTTCAGGATATTATTAGAAACCTATAAATTACTGGTGAAATAAATCAAAGAAGCTCCAAATACTTGGAGAGATGTACCATACTCATGGATGGAAAGATACAAAATTGTTAAGATGTTAATTGTTTACAATTTTGTTCTATGGATTTAGTGCAATTTGAATCAAATCTAGCAAGATTTTATGTAGATATTGACAAAATATTTCTAAGATGTATAGCGAGGCAAAGGTAATAGAAAGGCCAAGATAATTTTGAAAAAAGAATGAAGTCAGAAGACACACCTGAAAGTCTTAATTTTAAGACTTCTTGTAATGTTACAATGATCAAGTAATGATAGACATATAAATTAATGATAGACATAAATTAATGATAGACATATAAATTAATGATAGACATATAAATTAATACAAGAGAATAGAGATCCCAGAAATAGACCTAAGCAACTATCAGCTTATTTTTGGCAGCATTGGGAAGGAAATTCGATAAAAAAGGGTTAACCTTTCTAAAAAAATAGCCCTGGAACAGTTCAATGTTTACATGCAATAAGTGTGAATGCAAAATTGTGAAATGTCTAGGAGAAAATCTAGGTGACTTTGAGTGTGGTGGTTAGTTTTTACATAAAACACCAAAAGTACAATGAATGAAAGAAAAAAAATAGAAAAATTAATCTCTATTAAAATTGAAAACTTTTACTCTACACAAGTCACTGTGAAGGGAAATAATCTGTACAACAAACCCCCATTTCACAAGTTTACCTATGTATCAAACCTGCCCTTCTACCCTGAAATAAAAATTAAAGTTTTTTTAAAGATAAGTGAAAGAAAATATTTGAATATTTCATGTCTGATAAAAAACTTGTGTCCAGAATAAACTGGATAAAAACATCTCTGGAAACTCAATAATAAGAAAAGAAACAGCTCAATAAAAAAACCTTGGAAAAGATCTGAATGGCTACATCCTAAAGAAGATGTAAGGATGGCAAGTTTACTTTTAAAAAGATGCTGAACGTAAATTGTCATTAAGAAATTGCAAGTTAAAACAACAACGAAATACCACTCTAACCCTATTTGGACAGCTAAAAAAAAAAAAAAAATTCTGACAGTTCCAAATGCTGGGAAAAATGTGGAGCATGAAGCAGCTTCATTTATTGCTGTCTTAGAAAAATGTTAGGACCACTTGGGAAGGCAGTTCAGATGTTTCTTATAAAGTTAGACTTCCCATACAACCCAGCCATGTACTTGCCACATATTAACCCAAGTGAAGTAAAAATTTAAATCCACACAAAATCCCACACATGAATGTTTATAGATTTATTTATAATTACTAGCAATTAGAAGCAATCAAAATGTCCTTCAGTAGGTAAATTGATAACAAATTGAAATCCATTGGGCTAATAATTCACATAACAGAATGCATAAACTGCAAATGCATTTTGCTAAGTGAAAGAAGCTATAGCAAAAGACTCTATAGTGTACGATTCAATTCTAATGACATTCTGTAACAAAGGAGAAACTAATAGAGATAGAAAAGAGATAAGTGGATACTTACATCTTTGCGATAAGTAAGAAGACAGTATTTCACTAGGACAGTACAGGGGCATTTCTGGGTGATGGAACTAATCTGTATGATATTGTCGGATCCATTATGCATTTGTCAAACTCATAGCACTTTACAGCACTAAAACTGAACTTTAATATATGCAAATTTAAAAATATCAAAAAAGAGCTTGGTGAGTCCTAAGATAGAATGCAGACTTTGACAAAAAAATCTGTGTGTGATATAAGTTCACTGAAGAGGGTGGGGAGTATGAACTACCTTATGTAACTTTGGAAAACAGTGGTTTGACAGAAAACTATAAGGCTAAAAGAAAAATAACTACATAATCACTGCACTGTAATTGTTAAAATTGTTTCTCATGTAAGAAAGGGTTAACAATCCTGAAATCGCTGTACATGTATACTGGAGTTAAATAAGTAAAAAAAAGGATAGTGGATGGTGAGAGCCTGGTTTCTTACTAAGAAGAGAAGAGCTACAGAGATGCAGGGGAAGAAGGATATAATGTATCATGTGGTACTGGATTAGGATCAAAGACATCAGCTTGAGCTCATGTTAACTTAATAAAGATGCAGACAATAGACATGGAAATTATTGTAGAGATCTGTATACATGTGCTAATACATAAACATTTACTTCCTATCTCTGTCTGCCGAGAGGGCATAGACACAGTAATTACTTGTATACCCCATGTTGGGATCTTGTTCTGCAGTAACATTGTTGAAAAAAATCAACCAGGACTCCTTGAAGACATCAATGACTCAGGGTCTGAGCAAGAAGAACTAAGATAAGGCTGAAGCATCTTGTAATGTTAAAAAGTATAGAAATGCTCTTAAAAACAAAAAGATGGGGGCATGTCAAAGGGATACATGACCCAACCTGGAGGAGTTCCTTTCTTAGTCCCTGTGGGATGCTATGAAAGAATACCATAGACTGCGTGGCTGATAAACAACAGAAATTTACTTCTCACAGCTCTTAAGGCTGGGAAGTTTAAGATCAAGGCACTAACAGATTTGGCGTCTGGTGATGGCAGAAGATGCAAAAGAGGTCTCTGGGGTCTTTTAAACAGGGGCGCTAATCACATTTATGTGGGCTCCCTGCCATTACCTAATCACCTTGCAAAAGTCCTGCCTCCAAATACCATTGTGTTGGGCGTTACGTTTCAACATACGAATTTTTGGAGGAATACAAGCATTCACTCTATGGCAGCTTCTAATAACCAAACCTAGAATCATTTGAGTGATAAATTTAATAATGTAGTTTGGATTATAACCTATAGTATAAAATGCTGATATTTTATAAATATATGATATAATTAAAGGATTGAATAAATAAGTAATAGAAAGAAATTATTTTGTTTCTCTTTGTCAGAACTGTTTTGGCTATTTTCTTACCATTGCCTTTCCATATAAATATTGGAATTAGTTTGTAAATCTTTATAAAACATCTTGCTGGGATTTTAATTGAGACTGTTTTGAAACATCAAAATGTCTTACAACCTCAAAGAATAGGACCCTTTCAATTCATGTATCATTTTAAATGTTTAGCTTGACCACATGGTTGAGTGGCAGTTCTTTGGTGGTAGGAGGTCAATACCTCATCTTTCATGTCTCGCTGACATGTACTCAATGTCTTATTTTTGGTTTAGGCACATTTGTCTCTCCTGTGTATCATTAGGCTTGCTTGTGTGTCTTCCATCAGTGTGCACCAGTGACTTAACTTTAACACTTTGTGTCTTTGTATTGCCATGAAACCATTGTACAAAACTCTCCAACAGGCTTTACAACTCTTCAGATGCCGCATACATTGATCAGATCATTATTTAAGAGTCTTCATTCACCTTTAGACCCCCTACATACAATCCAAAGAGCCAACATTGTTTTTGAATATCAGGTCTGTGTCACTCAGCTGCACCACCAGCAGTTAGCAACTGTGACCAGCTTATTATAGACTCTGCGTCAGAGGGGTCAATACAACCTTGGGGTCTCCACATGCACAAGTGCTGCCAGAATATTTTATACTCAAATACTATATAATTTTTAATTTTAACCCTTGTAATTCAAAGTAAAAGGAAACAGCTTAAATAAAAGGGACGCTAGAAGGCATGTATATAGCTCATATATAATGAATCTGCCTTCTGCGTGGTTCACCATTAAACAAATTTTTTGGACATTTTCTTCTTCATTTTCTGTTTAGGTCATAATCTTCTATGCACCACGTCAAATGATTTTATGTAAGCTAACAAGTAGGCAAAAGTTCTCAACTTCTGTGATCCACAATGTGGACACACATGGACAGTAAATAGTCCATGTAGGCCTAACATATGTGTATCTTTTAAGTGTATGTTAATGCTAGTACAAAAATTCATGTAAAAATGACAATGAATTTGTAGTAGTTTTTGCCAAAAAATATATTTTTTTCAATGGTACTTCCATCATTGACTGGGATATTTTCACTATATTTGTATTTTTAATTTAAATATTTAAAAAATTAAAGTCATACATGTGTAGTTTTGAAAATATCAAATAATTATAAGTAACTTACATAGAAAGGTGACAGACTGTTACCCTTTTCCTTTTACTTATATGGTGCTACTCTTCCGAGTATTCAACTATGTCTTCTGGTACATATTTAGTAGTAATCTGCTTGTATAAACATTTCTTAATTCTCAAATGTGTTTTTCCTATAGTTAACAGGTGCCTGTAAACATTTTTGTTTGTATTTGCAAATTTTCCCCCTAAGATGATTCTACATACATCTGAAACCCAGCGGTATTTTTCCCAAATGATCTAGCTGTGTCCTCTGTAGGCCTGGGACACAGTCCTTGTCCAGGGACATCCCTTCACAGCTCTCCTGTGTTGCATTTCTTCTTTCCAAACTATCTGTCCTTTTCTTTCGCTGTTTACTTCCAAGTTTTGATGGAGCAGATCTTCCAGCATCTTTCTAAGGGAAAACTCCTATGAGCGAAGTTTTTTGAATACTTGGATGCTTTATTTCAGCATTATACTTGTCAGTAGGCTGTATTTCAGCATTATACTTGCCAGGTTGTAAAGGCTAGAATTAACCCTTTTCCCCCATAACTTTAAAAGCAGGCTATTTGTTTCTTATTTTCCCAGGAACTTAACTGTTTTATCATGGAGAAGAGTCAGCTGTCTGTTTTTTAGGAATCTTGAGTCTCTCTGATGCGTGATCCCCTGTCTTCTGGCTCTGGACTTATTAGGGCATTTGGGAGTTACTAGGCCACTCTGAGTGAATGTGGTTTAATTTGGACCAGAGGGAGAGAATAAACTAGACCTGTATGTTGGTGGGAATAGATGGGTAAGGGATGAAGAGAGGGCAGATTTTGAAGTGCCTCCTCCAACATTCTGTACATAGGGAGTTGTAGGCAGAGGAAGCATATATGAATAGCTCAGATCACACAGCTCTAGGAAATTCGCTGTTTTCTTGGACTAGATTGAGCCTGGCAAAAGGGTCAGGGTTAGGAAAGTAGAAAAAGAATAGATACAAATAGGCCCTAAATAGTACAAGGAACCAGGTGAGTCACTTCAGAAGTCAGTGCCATTGACACTGTTACCAGAGGAGCAGCATCCCTTATAATTGCAGCATGGATATCCACAGTGCAGGGCACCCACTGGTCCAAGGCTGCTGGTGTTGGGCTGGAAAATGGAGAGGTTGGGTACATGCAGGTATTTATGTGCATGCTTGCATGCATGTACACACGAGTCTATCACAGGAACACAAGCTATAGATATTAAACTCTAGTTAGTAGATAGCTGTTAAATCCTTAATTAAAGATCAACTCCAAATGCCACCAGAATGTAAGTGGAAATCTCTCCGTCTTTGAGTATCTGTAAATGTCAGGAAGCATCTCCAAATGAGGAAATCATTTTTTTCAACCTGAAAAGTTTCTCTGCATTGACTTACTCACAGGGGACTAATTATTTCACCACTTTGAAAACTTTGTAAGGAATTAAAGCAATCATCTCCTTCTCAGAGGGCCCACACCTTTATTAGGTTTCTACTTATATATCAGGGCAAAAAATCACTCAGATTTTTCTCTTGAGAGACTCTTCTGCAACTCTTCCAACCTCTTAATCATACCCCTCTGTCAGAAATCAAGCAAAAAAAAAAAATCTTTTCTTTTTTGCTCTCCCTTTCTTCGACTTCTTGGTTTCGGGAACTTGGTTTAAGATAAACAATTGGTCCATTATCACTTGCATTACATAGGAACAACTCTGTCTCATATTTAGACTAATACAACATAAAATATTTTAGGGAACTAACAGGCAGACATTTTCTATTCTTAGAGCATGAAGGAGTATTTTATGAAGTATTTGCCATTAATTTTCTGAAGACCTTTTTCTTGGTCACTATTCTTACAAATCCTATTTCTGGGGATAAGGTCTAAGAATTACCCCTTAAGAATCTTAGTCTGGTTTCAGGTCTAACATTTAAGTCTTTAATCCGTCTTGAATTAATTTTTGTATAAGGTGTAAGGAAGGGATGCAGTTTCAGCCTTCTACATATGGCTAGTCAGTTTTCCCAGCTCCATTTGTTAAATAGGGAATCCTTTCCCCATTTCTTGTTTTTCTCAGGTTTGTCAAAGATCAGATAGTTGTAGATGTGTGGTATTATTTCTGAGGGCTCTGTTCTGTTCCATTGGTCTATATCTCTGTTTTGGTACCAGCACCATACTGTTTTAGTTACTGTAGCCTTGTAGTATAGTTTGAAGTTAGGTAGTGTGATGCCTCCAGCTTTGTTCGTTTGGTTTAGGATTGACTTGGCAATGCAGGCTCTTTTTTGGTTCCATATGAACTTTAAAGTAGTTTTTTCCAATTCTGTGAAGAAAGTCATTGGAAGAAAACCTAGGCAATACCATTCAGGACATAGGCATGGGCAAGGACTTCACATCTAAAACACCAAAAGCAATGGCGACAAAAGACAAAATTGACAAATGGGATCTAATTAAACTAAAGAGCTTCTACACAGCAAAAGAAACTACCATCAGAGTGAACAGGCAACCTACAGAATGGGAGAAAATTTTTGCCATCTACTCATCTGACAAAGGGCTAATATCCAGAATCTACAATGAACTCAAACAAATTTACAAGAAAAAAACAAACAACCCCATCAACAAGTGGGAGAAGGATATGAACAGACACTTCTCAAAAGAAGACATTTATGCAGCCAAAAGACACATGAAAAAATGCTCATCATCACTGGCCATCAGAGAAATGCAAATCAAAACCACAATGAGATACCATCTCACACCAGTTAGAATGGCAATCATTAAAAAGTCAGGAAACAACAGGTGCTGGAGAGGATGTGGAGAAATAGGAACACTTTTACACTGTTGGTGGGACTGTAAACTAGTTCAACCATTGTGGAAGACAGTGTGGTGATTCCTCAGGGATGTAGAACTAGAAATACCATTTGACCCAGCCATCCCATTACTGGGTATATACCCAAAGGATTATAAATCATGCTGCTATAAAGACACATGCACATGTATGTTTATTGCAGCACTATTCACAATAGCAAAGACTTGGAACCAAGCCAAATGTCCAACAATGATAGATTGGATTAAGAAAATGTGGCACATATACACCATGGAATACTATGCAGCCATAAAAAACGATGAGTTCATGTCCTTTGTAGGGACATGGATGAAACTGGAAACCATCATTCTGAGCAAACTATCACAAGGACAAAAAAACAACACTGCATGTTCTCACTCATAGGTGGGAATTGAACAATGAGAACACTTGGACACAGGAAGGGGAACATCACATACTGGGGCCTGTTGTGGGGTGAGGGGAGGGGGGGAGGAATAGCATTAGGATATATACCTAATGTAAATGACGAGTTAATGGGTGCAGCACACCAACATGGCACATGTATACATATGTAACAAACCTGCATGTTGTGCACATGTACCCTAGAACTTAAAGTATAAAGCTTTGAGCTTTATACTTAAAGTATAAAGCCTGAGCTTTAACTTGTTAGGTAAGCCAGACCAAGAGATTCAGTTTTCAGGAAGCTACTAAATCCCTGAGCAGACCAATAATAAGTTCTGAAATTGAATCAGCAATAAAAACACTGGCAACCAAGAAAAAATCCCAGGACCAGATAGATTCACAGTCAAATTGTACCAGATGTATAAAGAAGGACTGGTACCATTCCTACTGAAAGTATTCCAAAAAATTGAGGAGGAGGGACTTTTTCCTAACTCATTCTATGAGGCCAGCATCATCCTGATACAAATGGTTCAGATTCTATAACCTCATTAGACTCGTAAAGGAGGATATGTTAGAGGTTGGGAGAAAATCTGTCCTGGTGAGACTGATTCTTAGATTCTTTGATCCCCTTACATTTCTCTTCATTGGTCAGGGACCATGGGTGTATGTAGTCATTTGAGAAACTCTGGGATGGTGTTTGTGTAACAGGTCGAATGTGAAACCCAGCTTGCTAGATGGAATCCTTGGATTATGATATGTGGCACAATAGCATCTAGGAATCACAATCCCAAATAAGAGAGTGATGCAACTGAGTCTGAGTCCCACAGTTTAGAAGGCACTGAGGAGGGCATCCAAATCCACCTGCCACTTGGTGCAGGAATCCTTCTTATAACATTATTACTTGGTGGACATTGAAACATGACTTGACCATCTCTAGGGGTGGTGAAAACATAACTTTAGGAATTCAACAGTTTAAATTTAACCAACTAATCAAACTAAATGTAACTTCCTCCCATTGTCCAATTCTGCCCTTTTGAGTTACATGGACTGGGTTTTAAGTGTCTTTTCACTTAGATCTTAAATTTTCTATACAAAATATTTCAATGCCAGCAATCATGATATGGAATCTTGACCTTTTAACATCCAGACTGCCCATCTCTAGATGCCCATTAATTTTATAGTGTCTGTTTTAAAATCCAAAGATCAGGGTTGACTTTAATATCTTATATAACTCATTGATGGTGAACACAGTGGGAGACCACTTACGTGGTCTGTTCACTACTCCTCTGCCAAAGTAGTCTAAGATGGCTTGCAGAGATTTAGTCTGGTGAATTACTGTCCTTCCCATGTTCTTAATTCATTTGCAACATGATTAGTAAAGGAATGACAGATATTAAGTATCTATTATATTTCTGGTACCAAGAAGACACTGCATTCTCCCATATAATAATACCATTGTCATTCCACATGAGAAAATTAACAACTTCAGTAATAAAAGGTATACTTTACATTTCAATTTCCAAATATTTTCCCAAATAAGTGTACAGTTTTTTTAAAAAAATCAAGGATCCCATCAAGGTTCATGTATTGCATGTGAATATTTTGAGTTTTAAATGTTTTAATCTATCGCATTCCCTCTTAACACTTCTGCCTTTTAATTTAATTTGATTTTTTGGCTGTGTTTGTTCCTCTTTTCAATGCCATTTATTATATTTCACTCAATATAGTCCTCTTTGGGCACCTTGTAATTTACTATTTGGTTCTGAAATATTTTTAACAGATTTTTAAATTTCTTTCTCAAATTTACTTAACTATTTTTTTCATCTGTTGCTATTTTTTGTGCACTGCTATTCTGAGTTTTTTTTTTAAATTCTGATTTCCAGTGTTGTTTCCTATTTGTAAATGCCTTTTAGTTGTGGCTAATTCATGTTGGGGATTTATTTTATAGTCTTCCTCAATTTTGTGAACATTTGGAGAATATTTTTGTCAGCTGAACATTTTATTTTTCCCTTTCATTTTGTTGTTTTAGAAGCATTATATGTATATTTATTATTATCTGTTGCTTCAAAATTTTTGGAGGTTTCCTGATCCAGCAGGAAAACTTGTTTGTCATTTTGTCTGGATGGTTTACTATGTTTCTTCCTATAGTGCTCAATGCTTTCTGTTACTAGACATATTGTGCTTGTTCTTTAGTAAATGGTGCTATTTTGGGAGAGGATGAGTTGGTACTTTTTTTGATACTCGTGTTTTTCTTAAGACCCTAATTTTTGCCTCTTGCTTCCCCTTCATCTCCAAGGCTCTAAGATTCACCTCCCACTTCAAATTGCTCGCACCTCTAAAAGAGTATGCTTTTCCTAGACAGATGCCTCTGTTCCCCTGCATGTTCGTATACCCTCCCACACCTCCTTTTTTTGATCTTCAATAGTCAGTGCTCTGATCCACAAGGCTCAGACCTATTCTCAGTATTTCCCATTCAGGATATGATCTTAACTTTCTAGGGATGATTTTTTCTCGGTTATCCTTTCTCTCTGATAAGACCAGTGACTATATATTATGAAAGTCACCCCAATCATACTAGTAGTGTGGGACTGAAGTTTATGCTCTGGAACCTTTACTAGAAATTTCACTTTATCTTACAGCGAGCCATCAGTCAGCACCTGTTTGGAGTAGTGTATACACACCAGGGGACATCTAATTAATGATACTATCATCCAGTTATTCATTTTACATCTTCTTTTAAAAAGTAACACTGTTTTGAAATATGTCGATTAAAATTAAGTTACATTATGTTTGTGGCATTTCTTTTTGTACAGGTGAAGTAGATTACTTTACGTGTCTTTAAACTATTAACACAAAATTTACTAACATTTATTGAATGCCTACCAAGTGCTAGTTATTCTTCTTTGCAATGGAGAAAAGAAGATACAGTAAGACATAATGCCAGCCCTTGAGGAGCTCAATCTTAATTGTGAGAGGCAGATAAATATGTGAATAATTATAGTACAGTGGGTTAAGTAATTCATGATTAATAATGTACAAGTGCTATGGTATATTAGTCAGGGTTCTCCAGAGAAATAGAATAAGATGAAGATACATAGCTACCCATATCTGTATCTATATAAATGAAAAATTGGCTTACACAATTATGAAGGCTGAGAAGTCCCAAGAGCTGCCATCTGAAAGCTGGAGACCCAGGAAAGGCAGTTGTGTAATTCAGTCCAAGTGTGAAGGCCTGAGGACCAGGGGAGCTGATGGTGTAAATCCCAGTCTAAGGTCAGAAGAAAATGAGATGTCCCGGCTCAAGCAATGAGGCTTGAAAAAAGAGGTGAATTTCCCCTTCCTCCACCTTTTGCTCTATTCTCAGTGGATTGGATGATGCTTGTCCACATTAGGGAGGTCAGTCTACTGAGTCCACCAATTCAACTACTAATCTCATTTGGAAAGACCCTCATAGACACATCCAGAAATAATGTTTACTCCATTATGGCCTACTTGAGTTGACACACAACATTAACTATCGCATTGGGTATACAAGAGCAAAAGTTTCTAACTCTGTTTGAGACAGTCAAGGAAACATCCTCAAGTAGGTGGCAATTGAATGGGTCTTGATGAAAGAATATAAGTTTGAAATAAGGTGAAGGTAGAAGGGAGAGAAAATTCTTATCTAAGTCACTAGCATGTGGAGAGGGATATAGGCCCCAAATTATATTTTACATTTATGGAAAATCAACTTAAAAAGTTGAAGTTTTGGATAGACTTTCTGCAAAGTGATGACAGGTATCTAAAACAGATCAAAATCACACAGAAATGTTCTCTGAAATGTATCCATGACAGAGGTCAGCATGCCTAGAGGATATATATATGTGTGTGTGTGTATATATATGTATATATGTGTATATATGTATATATGTGTATATATATGTATATATGTATATATGTGTGTATATATGTATGTATATATATGTATATATGTGTGTGTGTATATATATATACACACACACATATATAAATGTATTCCTCATATATAAATGTGTGTATATATATACACAAAGTTTGTGTGTGTGTCTATATATGTGTGTACAAAGTTTAAGGTGTATGTCATGGGTGTTCACATTCTTTTATTATAGTACAATTTTATTATACTCGAAATAAAAATCATTTTCACCCAATTTTATTTTCACTATTGATTTTTAAATAAATGAGCTTGGGGAATGCTCGAGAATATCTCTATTAAGTGAGGATTAAGGAAGATTTGAAGCACTAGAACTGAATGTCCATCTGGATATAGGGGAAGAGGTAAGGAGAATGTATTGTGGCTAATCACAGATAAAAGATCAAAATAGGTGAGTAGCTGAAAGAAGAACCAGAGAGGGGAGGTCACTGACTCTCTTGAGAAACATTTACAACAACATACAAGAACGACATTTACATCAGAAAATTTAGTCTTGCCAAGTTGATTAATAGATATTTATTCTCCATCTAAAGCTGATTAATAAGGTAGTATCTATTTTAATTATTTTCTATTGCATAAATCTTTATTATTTCTTAGGCATTCTTGAAATTCTCAGGAGTGGCATGTGTCTAAGTAATATAATCTGCCACTATCTCTACCTTATTTATTTACCAATATAACAACAAAGAGTAATGGATTAAAAGGAGTAATATATAAAATAAGAGTTAAATAAATTTTGAAAAGAAACAAAGGCATCTAAGAAATAAAAAAATTACAAGTTCCTAAGAAAGAGTACATTAGACTGAAAGTAAAATAAAATGTATTGAGCAAAGAAATAGAAATAGCTGAATTATGAAATTGAAACAATTAAAGGGGTATAAAATATTAGAGAAAAATAGGCAAGATTAAAGAGATAAGGTAGGCTAAGTAGATCCATTACATACATTTGGAATTCATAAAGAACAACAGCAATACAATGAAAAAATCTAATATTTAACACTATGTTCGATAACTGTCTTGAAATGAGGATAGTTTTGAATATACATAATGAAAGGATCCACTGTGTATCTGGGAAAGTGACCTGGAACAGATACACCTGTGACAAAACTATTAGACTTTGAAGGTAAAGAAAAAATTCCAGGAATATAAAATACCACATACAAGAAATGTAAATCATGCCAGTATCAGATTTGTTAATAGAACCAATAAGCAAGAGAGCAATTTATTTTCCTAATTATTTCCTTTAATTAGGAAACAGGGAGACAAAGGATGACTGAGAAAATATTTTTCAAAAGAACTCTTGGGAAACACAACCATATTTTAATATCAAATGAGGAAGATTTCAGTACAAAAGTGATAAATGTGAAAAGATTTTTAATTCTAAATGCCCAATTCTGGTAAGGTCATACATTTATGAATGTCTGTGCATCATGTAATGTAACAATTACCTTCATAAAATAGAGACTACATGAGGTGAAAGGAGAAATAAAATACACACAAAACATTGAGAGACTTTAATACTATTCTCAGTCCTTAGGACAACTGGGCAAAAAGTAAGAATAAAAAGATTTAACGCAGTCAATAAAGCAGACCTTACAGATATATATGTAGATTCTCACACACCAGAAGTAAAAAATATTTTTTCTTCTCATAATTCTTTTAAGAGACATATGAATCTTTAAAGAAAATACTATAATCCCATATTCTGGGGGTTATAGCATCTATAGATTTAATGTATGTGATAATGGCGTAGTGGATAGGAGCACAAATGTAAGTGTACTTTTCCAAGGCTCTTACATTTTATGTGAAGTGTTGCAGTATCAACTCTTAATAGACTGTGAAATTTAAGGGTGCATAGTATAATCTCAATAACAAACACTATAATAATCCAAAAAGGTATGTCTAATGTGTCAATAAAGGAATTAAAATAAAAACTTAAAAGTATTTAGTTTATCTAGAAGGTGATAGGAAAGGGAAATAGAAGAAAAACTATAGATGAGACAAATTTAAAGAGACAGGAAAATGGTACACCTAAATAAAAAAATCAATAGTTAATATTCTATGTAAATGGACTAAACACTACAAATAAAAGTCATAGATTGTCACACCAATTCTATGATGTCTACATGTGATATACTTTAAATTAAAGACAGATTGAAATTACAGTGGTGAAAAAAGTTATTCAAACAGTAAGCTTAAGAAACCTGGAGGTGTTAGGCAACATTAGAAAGAGTAGACTTTAAGGCAAGAAGTACTACCAGATATAGAGAGACTGTCATCAGATTTCAGGATAATCTCCCCATATCAAAAGCCTTAATTTAATAATATTTTCAAAGTCCTTTTTTTGCCATACAAGGTAAAAATGCCTTTTGAGTGCCATATATTCAGTTTCTGAGGATTAGGATATGGATATCATTTGGTGGGAAGCATTATTCAGCCTACCACAGCCTGTAATTAAAAGCTTCTCTACACTTCCAAGCACTTGGGAATTGTTTAAAAAAAATAAAATAAATAAGTAAGTAAGTAAGTAAATAAATAAATAAATAAATACAAGCTTTTCTACAAAGGCAATTACTGGCCTGGATGTTCTCACTGATTAACACTTCTTAGCAATGTAGAAATAAATAATATTAATTTTTCCATAAAATAAAAAAAGACATCCCAGTTTGTTTGATGATAACCAAAATTACCTTGATACCAAAACCTGACAAAGACCTTACAAGAAAGGAAAACTCCAGGCCAGTATCTCTCATAACCATAAACATCCTGAATAAAAAGTTAGCAAATAGAATTCGGCAATATATACGAGGGAGAATATGTTCCACAATTTCCCCATAATCTTTCCAAGTCAATTTTCCCCAGGAACAAAGCAATCACTGTGGGGATTTCTTTAAACGTGGATTTTGATGCTTTTTGCCTATTCTAGAGCATTATGTGATGAGTCATAGTATGCATTCTTTGGTGTCTGGCTTCTCTCATTCAGTGTCATGTATATGAGATTCGTCCATCTTGTGTGTATAGTTCGTTATTTTTCATTGCTAAATATTATTTTCTCATGAATGTATAGTTGGTTCTCATTATTTGTGGTAGTTATGATCCATAGTCTCTGGGAATACTAAATTAATGAATACTGAATCACTGTTCCTAGGGAATTACAGGGATAGATTACTGCGAGCCTCTTGTTACAATATTTTTGCCAACTGATCAATACATAACCTTTTCAAAATGTATGTTTCCTCTTAAAGACACCTTATTTAATATATATTGTTGATTCATTAACACTGAGCTCATGGCTCACAGCACTATACCTTACACCAGAATGAAGCATATTTAACACATGCATTTTCTCTGTAAGGCACATCACAGCCTTCTTGCATTTAGGAACACTAGACAGAACTTTGGTATTATGCTTAGGAGCCATTTCAAAAAGCAAAATCACCAGCAAAAAGTACAAAAATGCAAAAAAAAAAATGTGGCACTGAAGACCATCAGAAGGACACTTGTTTACAGGATGAGAACAAAAAGAAGGCAGAGTGTTGTCTTATTCTGTCTCAGCTGGAAACGAGTGTAACGGGTGACTTAAAACTTTCACAAGTCTGTGCATGCTTGTACATGTCAGCCAATAGCCCGAGAAGAACTACAAATAATGATTTTACAATTACAAATAAATTTATTGAGTAGGTGAATTCACAAATACAGAGCCATGAATAATGAGGATCAGCTCTACCATTCTCTTGTTGATGGGTATTCGTGTTGTGTCATAATTGGCTACAATGAATTAAACTGCTATGAACCTTCTAATACAAGTCTTTATGAGGACATGTGTTTTCATTTCTCTCAGTAAAATACTTGGGAGTGGAATTTTTCCATTATAGGGAGGTGTATACTTTCAAGAAACTGACAAAACTCTTTTCAAATGAGTTTTACTGTGTTATACTCCCCTCTACTTCTGAAATCTTTACTGGGCCAATATGGCATTAAGCAAAACATGGAGGATATCTAAAGAAATGGAACCATGCCCTGAATGAGGTAAGTTGTTTCTGCAATAAGGGTTCTCAGAGAAAGGTTCCATCCTTCTTGGATTTCCTCATTCACCAGGGGCCTTCCTTACTCCAGCAGTCATTACACAACCAACACTGCTGCTCCAAGGCCAAGACTCCCTGGGCAGCTGTCAGCATTGTTCCCATGGGGATAAGGACCGCTAGGATGTGTCCTTACCTCACAATGTGATTACTGACTCCTCATCTGTTAGTGTCATTTCTGAACCTGCACTGGGTTAACACTGGGAAATAAAAACTTCCCACCCACTTCTTGCAGGAGGCTGTGTGGGTAAGCTCAACATAATCTTATTTCAAGAGATCATAAATTGATTGGTACAACTTTTTGGAAGGTGATTTGATAACAGCTAGTAAAATTTAGTATAATAATTTAGCAAGATACAAGTGTAAAAATATATGGGCTTACATGTGAAGGTATTTATTGCAGCATTATGCTGGTAAAAAATTGAAAACACAAAATATTTGTTAGCAGGGTACTCATTAAGTAAATGATAGTTTTTTCATAAGGTGAATATTTAGTAATCATTTAAAATATGAGGGATATATAAATGCTAATATGGGAAGGCTTAATAAACACACACATATACACATATAACAAAAGGAAAGTTGCAGGCCAATATTTTACTAAAATATCAAGTTTTTAAAAGACCATAAAAGATACTCATGTATATGCATAGACAATTTCTGTATGGATGTACTAGAAACTAATAGTAGTGTTTGGCTCTAGCAGATGGATCAGCAAGATCAGGCATTGGTGAGAGAGGCATTTGCATTTTTGTTTTATATTCCTTCACAAAATTTTACTTTTCACATGAACTGTGCCATTTTTATGATAAATGAAAGTCATTTTTAGAATGTAAACATAAATATTTTAAATGTTATTTTGCTATTTTACTGAGTTTGCAAGCCATCTTTGCTTTTATATAGTAGTTTTTAATTTGCATTTCTCAAATGTCGGCTCTTCAGCCTTTATGCCTACCCTTCAAGTAGCTTAGGGAGGAACCCTGCTAGCATATGAAGACCTGGAGGGGAAATGGTTGAACAGCCACAGTTGGAATGTATGCATGCTGGAGAGACTGGAATGGGCTGTGGCATTGGTTGACTGTGAGGCTGGTTTGTGTGGCAGATCCTCTCTTTGTTTCTCTCTAAGCAGGGTTCCCTTAACTATTGGCAGAGGATATCTAGTGGCAGGAGTGCAGAGATCATCTGGAGAAGATGGGATCCATAAGGTCTTGGAGATAAGGATAACATTTTTGGCAAAGGCTATTTGATTGCCCCTTAGTTTTTGATGTGTCTTGGAGCCATTTGTCATGTCTTCTGCTTGGGGCTGGTTAGGCTCTGTAGGGCTAAATGGAGTCAGGGAGGGGCATAGAGGAGAGCAAGGTATTGGCTATTCACAGCCTGGAGTGCTTAGTAACATCCAAGACTTAAGGCCTGGGAGGAGGGCAACCTGGGTGTTGAGAAACTTTTGTCTGGGAGATTTCAGATTTTCCCGTTATACTAACTTTTTCATGTTCTAAAATGTGATTAGCCTTGGGAAGGAAAGGTGAAAAGTTTCTCTGGCTTTCTCTTCACTGTGTTGCTGGGATTGCTTTGAACCTGGGAACATTCCGTTAGTGAATAAATTCTCCAGGGGACAGATTCGGGAGGTAAAGAAGGAGGGAAAAAGAAAGAAGGAGACAATTGGGCTTTCCACAGCATTATTACTGGACCTTTTCCTAGGGGCAGTGTGGGGACAGTTTTCACTATCACTAAGAGTAAAGACAGCAGCATCTTGTTGTAGCTCATGGAGACTGCTCAGCACTAGCCAGGCAGAAGGTAGCTTGGGCTGGTCCCTGGGGAGCAGTAGAACTTTCCAAGCCTTTCCCCTTCTCTGGAGGTGAGTGTCTTCTAGAGGTTCCTCTCTGTGAAGTAGAGAGTAGAAGACCATCATGATAGGAGGGCTGAGGCTTGGCTGCCTTCTAGAACAAGGATACCTAGAGCCTGAAGAGTAGACAGGGGAGTTGCATAGAGGATGAGCTCTGAATCAAATCCTCCCTCCAGGGCAGAGGGCAGATTCATCTCTTCTCTGCCCCATGATGAAGAGAGGCACAGTGCTCTGCCACTACCTAAGTCTCTGCCCTCTCTTTTAGCCCTATTTCTTCTTCATATCTGCTTGCCATATTGTAGGGGAGCTCCACAAAGAGAGACTTATCTTTTTGACTGGGCAATACTTTAGTGAAGAGTGAATGGAGAGTCACATCTTACAACAGGAAAGAGAATCTGGTCAGTATCACTACTCTGTTTATTCATTCATTTATTTATTCATTGCATAAATATTTAAAGTGTACTCACTGGCTCAGTGTCTTATTCTGTTCTTGGAACTGAAGATGTGACAGTAAAAAAAAAAAGAGGCAATCTTTTCTCAAGGTATTTTATTCTAATGTAAGATTCAGATTTCAAATGAATAAACAAGGAAAAGTTTAATATCATTTTAGAAGAAGGTAGAGGATATATTGCCTCTAAACCATAGCTGTTTTCTTGTCTCATGGACTCAGGGTGGAGGTCACATTGGGATTTGGGAATTAAAATTCCAGCCTTTTCACTCCTTCTGGATTTCTCCTCCTCTGTATCATCTGATGACAAGAGGAATAACTCTCAGAGCCAGAGGTTGCTAATTTGGCGCTGGCCATACTCTGCCTGCTTGAAGGAGACACATTCACTTAGTTAAAAGGTGGGGTATAACTTTCATCATAAAACAGAAAGAAAGAAGTGGGCAATCTACTCCCGCAAGCCAGCACACCAGAAGTCAGGGAAAGACTCAATACTGTGTCACAAAATTGCTCTTACTTTCTGACAATGGGCAGGTTAGACCCTACCTCCAAGTCAGCCAGTTCTACCAATACAAAGAAATGATTATAAAGATAACTGAAGTGAAAACTTGAACAAGCAGAATGCAAATGTAGCCCACTGTATTAGTCTGTTCTTACACTGCTATGAAGAAATACCCAAGACTTGGTAATTTATGAAGGAAAGAGGTTTAATCGACTCATGGTTCTGCATTGCTGGAGGGGGGGTCTCAGGAAACTTACAATCATGGTGGAAGGCAAAGGAGAAGCAAGGACCTTCTTCACAGGGTGGCAGGACAGAGTGAGTGCAAGCAGAGGGAATGCCAGATGCTTTTAAAACCATGAGATGTCCTAAGACTCACTCACTATCATGAGAACAGCATGGGAGAAACCTGCCCTCATGATCCAATTACCTGCACCTAGTCCTGCCCTTGATACATGGGAATTATGGGGATTACAATTCAAGATGAGATTTTTGGGTGGGGACAAAGCCAAACAATATCACTCACACTCAGAGGAAACAAAGGAAAGAAGTAACCACATCTAAGTAGGATTTGCTAAAAATACTTTTGTATAACGGTTGAGATGCAGTAGGTTTTTGCATGACACGGACATAATAGGTAGAGAAGACAGTTTAGTTCCATTCAGGATGGAAGACATAAATGAGCAGGTTGTGATCAAGGAAGTGCTTAGGGTATCTGGTCAGAGCAGAGTTGGAGCTGAGATGTCCAGTGAATTGAGAGACAATAGTGCGTGCTGGGGTGGATGGGTTTTCATGCCTGTGGTGCAGTGTTGGTGACCAGTGCTTATCTTCTTGGACATATACATTTATCTACCATTCTACCTACCTATCTATTCTTCATAAAACATTTAACATCAACCTTGTATAGAGTCATGGTGTGGAGCCTAGAAGCCGGAGGGGAATATTTTCTCAATCTGGAAATGTCTTTAGTCCTTTTGTGATCAGAAGCAGTCTCATTTTTTTTTTTTGGCTCTTTCCATTTCACAAGGAGCAAATCCTCAGGACTAAATATGTGGGAGTCACAGTGGTGCTACTGAATTTTGTCTCTTAGGCTTCCCTGGCTCCCAGTAAGTATGCCATTTGTTACCTTCTTCCTTTGTCAGTGATTGTAATAAGAAATTATGTAATCATCATAGTATGTGTTGAGAAATGCCTGCTGTTCCTCCTATATTTATTCCATGGTGACCTCTCTGTCATGGAAATCCTTATCACATATACTGCTGTTCCCTTGATGCTCAGGGGTTGTTACTTTCCATGATTCAAACAATACCTTTAATGACATGTGTTGTCCAACTCTATATGAACGTTTTTGGGGGTACACAAAATTTGCATTACTGGGAGTGATGACTGTGAACCATTATGTGGCTCTCTGTAACTCTTTGAAGTAAAACATCATTATGAGCAGACACACTGCCATCTGGCTGGTAATTGTATTATTGATTGGGTTCCTTTCTGAGATCTGGTCAGTCTATGCCACATTTCAGCTCCCTTCAAATCAACTCAAAATGAATTAAAAACTTAAATGCAAGAGCTGAAAGCTGAAACTGCCTTAAAAAGAGGGATATCTTGCCATATTTGACAACAAGGATGAACCTAGAGGACATGCTAAGTGAAATAAACAGAAGAACAATATCCCACAAATGTAAGGTACCTAAAATAGTCCAACTCATAAGAGCAGAAAATAGAATGGTTTTTCCAGGGGAAAATGGGGAGTTGCTGTTCAATGGGTATAAAGTTTTAATAATACAAGAGAGTAGCTTCTAGAGATCTGATGTATAACATTGTGCCTATAGTTAACAATACTGTATTGTGCACTTAAAAATTTGTTAAGGGGGTAGATTTCATGGTAAGTCTTCTTGCCACAATAAACAACAACAACAACAATAACAATAAAGGGGCAGGAATAACTCCTTAAAAAGGATTAATAGGGCCGGGTTCAGTGGCTCACGCCTGTAATCCCAGCACTTTGGGAGGTCGAGGCAGGTGGATCACTTGAGGCCAAGAGTTCAAGACCAGCCTGGCCAACCCTATCTCTACTAAAAATACAAAAATTAGCCAGGCATGGTGGCGTGCGCCTATAATCCCAGCTATTCCAGAGGCTGAGGCACAAGAATCACTTGAACCTGGGAGGCAGAGGTTGCAGTGAGTGGAGATCGTGCCACTGCACTCCAGCCTGGGTGACAAAGAGAGACTCCATCTCAGAAAAAAAAAAAGTGATGAATAGGTTTATTACCTTGATTGTGGTGATGGGTTCATAGGTGTACACTTATTTCCAAGTTCATCAAATTGTTTACTTTAAATGTGTGCAGTTTTCTCTATATCAACCATTCCTCAATAAAGCTGTTAAAAATTTAAAAATCTACCGTAAGCAAGACAGTATGTTTTGGGCAAAAGAATAGAGAATTAGATCAATGAAGCATAACAGAGAGCCCAGAAATAGACCCACACAAATATAGTCAACGAATCTTTAATGAAAGAAGAAAGGCAATCCAATGAGAAAGGATAATCTTTTCGACAAATGTTGCTGGAATGACTGGAAATCCAAACCAAACAGACAAACAAAATTCAGACACAGACTTTATACCTTTGGCAAAAAACTAACTCTACTTGGATCATAAACCTAAATGTGAAATGTAAAGCTTTACAACTCTAAAACAAAACATAGAAAAACCTAGGTGACCTTGGCTTTTGTGGTGACTTTTTAGCTACAATACCAAAAGCACAATATGTGAAAGAAAGACTTAAGAGAATGAGAAGAAGAGACACAGTTTGGAAGAAAATACTTGCAAGACACATACACATTACAGAACATGTATCACAAATATACAAAAACCTCAAAACTCAACAAGAAACTACTTGGTTACAAAAATGAGGAAATATCTGAATAGATCACTAAAGAACATGTATAGATGACAAATAAGCATGTGAAAAGATGTTCCACATCATATGTCATCAGGGAATTGGAAATTAAAACAACAATGAGGCCAGGCACGGTGGCTCATGCCCATAATCCTAGCACTTTGGGAAGCCAAGGCAAGTTGATCACCTGAGGTCAGGAGTTCGAGACCAGCCTAGCCAACATGGCAAAACCCCACCTCTACTAAAAACACACACACACACACACACACACACACACACACACACACACACACACACCCTGGCATGGTGGTGGGTGCCTGTAATCCCAGCTACTAGGTAGCCTGAGGCAGGAGAATCGCTAGAATCCTGGGGGTGGAGGTGGAGGTTGCAGGGAGCCGAGATAGTGCCACTGCACTACAGCCTGGGTAACAGGGTGAGACTCCGTCTAAAATAAAATAAGATAAAATAAGACAAGATAAGATAAGATAAGATAAGATAAAATAAAAATAAAATAAAATAAAATAACAGCAAGACACCACTGCACACCTAGTAAGTGGCTAAAATCCAAAACACCAGATGCTGGTGAGGATGTGGACCAACAGGAACTCTCAGTCATTGCTGGTGGGAATGCGACATGGTACAGCCACGTTGGAAGACAGTTTGGTACTTCCAAAAGTTTGGTACTTTCTTACAAATTTTAGCACACAATCCAGTAATAGTTCTCCTTGATATATACCCAAATGAGTTGAAAATTAATCTCCACACAAAAACTACTACGTGAATATTTATAGCAGCTCTATTCATAATCGTCCCAAGTCAGAGGCAATCAAGATGTCCATTATGGTTGGATTTTTGTGCCTCTAAATTCATCCCTTGTAGACTTAACCCCCAGTACCTTAGAATGTGAACTTATTTGGAAATAAGGTTGTTGCAGGTGTTATTAGGTAGTATGAGGTCATAATGGAGTAGGGTGGGCTCCTAAGCATATGACTGATATTCTTATGAAAAGAATGCCACTTGAAGACATACACAGGAAAAAATGACTTGTGAGCTTAAAATATAAACCAGAAAAGAAATAGAAAAAAAAATCAACAAAGCCAAAGTAAAGTCTCTGAAAAAATTAATAAAATGGATAAATCCCTAGCAAGAATAATAAGGAAGCAAAAGCACACAAAGTAACAATATCAGAAATGGGAACAAGGGATATCATAACAGAGACAGTGAACCTTGAAAGCATGAAAATGAGTATGAGCAACTTTATGCCAATAAACCCAACAATTTAGATGAACTAAGCAATTCTCTTGAACACAATTCTTCAAAATGGACACAAACTGAAGTAGAAATTCTGAATAGTCACATAGCTATTAAATACATGGAACCCGTAATTAAAAACTTTCTCACAAATAAAACTCCTGGCCTAAATGTTCTCAGTGATGAACTTTGCCAAACGATTTAGGAGGAAATAATGCAAATGTTTTTTTCCCATAAAATAGGAAAAGAGGGCTTATTTTTCCATTCATTTATGATAGCTCAAACCTGACAAGGACCTTACAAGAAAGGAAAACCACAGACCAATATCTCTCATTAACAGAGGCCTAAATGAAAAGTGGACCAAATATATTGCAGCAATTTAAAAAGGGATAGTATAGCCAAGAATTATCTCATAATCCTTCCCAGTCAATTTCGTTCCAAGAATTGCCTGGGATTTCTTTTATGGATTTTGTCCATTCTAGAGCATGTTACATTAGGACCATACGTTAAGCATATTTTGGTGTCAGATTATTTTATGCAGTGTAATGTATCTGAAATTTGTTTATGTTGTATACATCAGTACTTTGTTACTTTTTTCCTGACCATTATTCCCTTATATAAATATGTCGTTGACTCTCATTATTGGGGTTAGTTACGTCTTATAAAGTCGCTGGGATCACTGAATTAGAAAGTAGTGAATCATTGCTGAATAGTATTTCCTCATATGAATATCAAATTATCTTGTTGATGGGCATTTATTTTCTGTCATTAGTAGCTATAATAAATATACAATGAACATGTAACAGAAATATTTGTGAGGACATGTTTTCATTTGTATTAGGCAACTGCCTAGAAATAGAATTGGTAGGTCACAGAGTAGATGTATATTTAAGTTAATAAGAAATCAGTGTTTTCCCAGGGGTTTTTATTATTTTACATTCCTTCCTACTGCTCCATTTTCTACTCTGCCAATGTATAGTTAATAACCCTGGAAACATGTCTGGAGAAACCGAACCATGCCTTGACTTAGGGAATTTGGATCTGTAATTTGCTTTCTCAGACAAAGGTTCCATCCTCCTCAGACTTCTTCATTTCTCAGCACCCTTCCTTCACATTTCTCCACCTGTCATAACATGACTCAGGACAGCCACCTGGGCAGCTGTCAGCACAGTTCCCATGACTGAGAAGCCACAGTTGGAATGTCTGCATGTTGCAAACAGTGGAATGGGTGTAGCATGAACAGTCCATGAGGTTGAAGCAGGTGGCAGACCCTGTCTATTACTCACTTAACAGGGTTCCCATAACTATAGGCAGAGGATTTCTGATAGGAGTGCAGAGATCATCTGGAAACATGTGCTTCATAATACTTGGAAATGAAGAGAAAATTTTTGATAAAATTCCATTTGGTGGCCTCTAGAATTTTGCTCTGTGCCTAGGAGTCACTAGTGGGGCCATCACGGCGAGCGGGGAGCTTAGGCTCCACGGGGCCACGTGGAATCAGGGAGAGGCATGGAGCAGCTCAGGGGGCTAACCATTCACAGCCTGGGTTGCATGGTGATAACTCAGAGCCTGAAGGAAGGCAACCTGGAGTGTTGATAGGTTCCTCATGAGGGAGATTTCAAGTTTGCCCATTAGACAACTTTTCGGTGTTCTAAAACTTGATTAACCTCAGGAGGGAAGGATGAATGTTTTTGGCAGCTTTTCCTTGACAGCATCCCTGGTATGTCTCTGAACTTGTACAAATTGTTCCTCAGTGAATACTCATCCTTGGAGACAGATAAGGGAGTGAGAGAAGGAAGCAAAGAGAAGGAGAGAGATAGAGACAGTTAGACTGTCTCCTCAGCACTCGTATTTCTGGACTTTTGCATAAGCTTCTGTATGAGGACAGTATCCTTCACTCTGAACGGAGACAGAAGCAGCTGTTCCTGTCTCCTGAGCATAGCTCAGCACTAGGTGAGCGAGAGATAGCCTGGGCTGGTCCTTGGGGAGCAGTAGAACTTTCCAGTCCAGGCTGCTTCTCCGGAGGTGAGTGTCTTCCAGAGGGGGTTCCTTTCTGTGAAGTAGACAGTAGGAGAGCATCATGATGGGAGGGCCGGGGCTTGGCTGCCTCCTAGAACAAGGATACCTACAGCCTGAAGACTGGACAGTGGGAGTTGCATAGAGGATGAGCTCTATAGCAAAGCCTCTCTCCAGAGCAGAGGGCAGAATCATTTCTTCTCTGCCCTGTGCTGGCGAGAGGCACAATGCTCTGCCATTACCCAAGTCCCTGCTCTCTCATTTCTCCCCATTCCTTCCATATATCTGCCTGCCACATAGTAGGGGAGCTCCAGGGAGAGAGATTGCGGGTTGACTTCATGTTGCTTCAGAGAAGAATGAATGGAGAGAAGAAGAGTCAGGCTGTATAGTCCTTGTTCATTCACTGATTTTTTTTCTTTAATCTATTCATTGATATATTCATTTAAAATACAGAGTGCATACTCTGTTCTAGTGTCAGACTCTGTTCTTGGCACTGGTAATACAACAGAGATGAAGTGAACGAGAAAGAGAAATGACCTACCTATGAAGTATTTAATTAAATATTGGATTTTGATGATAAATTAATAAACAAGTAATAGTATAATGTGACTGGAGATGTTGGTGAGGACAATTAGTATGAAAAATATAGCCTAACACAGGTTTGAGAGGAAGGTGTGCCTGTATTGTTTTAGAGAAGCTGAGTGGGAAGGGGCCCATAAAGAGGAAACATTTGAGCAAATACCTGAATGTGGTAAGGGAAGGAGTCCAGACATTCTAAGGAGTTCAGAGTGATCCATTTTGGTGTCTTCTGACACTTTTTGTTGCCCCAGTAGTCTGGAGAAAACAGGGGGTCACGGAGGAGCAGATCTGCTCTGTGGAACTTCCAAGCTGCTCTAACAGACTGAGACCATGGCAAGTTGGATGCAGGCACAGACTTCCCATTGGGAGGTCTTGTCTCTCTGCTGAAACTGGGGTGCTGAGAACTGGGAGATGCAGAGGATAAGTTACCTCCACACCACAGCTGTTTTCTTGTCTCCTGGCCCTAGGGTGGAGGCTGTGTTGGGAGTTGAGGATTAAAGTTCCAGCCTCTTCACTCCTGGACTCCTCCTCTTCCTCTTTGTCATCTCATAACAAGAGAAATCAAAATCTCAGAGCTAGAAATTGTTAACTGGGAGCTGATCAGACTCTGTCTGCGTGGGGGAGACACAGTCACTTAGATAAGAGGTGGAGATGGCTTTCATTATAAAAATAAAGAGGAAGAAGTGGGTAATCCACTCAAGGGAGCTGGTATCCCAGAGGTCGGGGAAAGACTCAATACTTTGTCTTAAAATGGCTCTTACCTTGTGACAATGTCCTGGATAGACCTCACTTCCCGACATCACCCCCCAAAATGGTAAATATAACTGAAGTGAAAACTTTTAAATGAACATAATGCAAATGGAGCCTGTGTTTAGAGGATACAGAAGAAAAAAGTAACCATGCCTGTGTGAGATTGGCTAGGAATACTTTATTTATTTATTTTTTGAGACGGAGTCTCACTCTGTTGCCCAGGCTGGAGTGCAGTGGTGTGATCTCGGCTCAAGCAATTCTCCTGCCTCAGCCTCCTGAGTAGCTGGGATTACAGGCGTGCACCAACATGCCCGGCTAACCTTTGTATTTCTAGTAGAGACGAGGTTTCACCATGTTGGTCAAGCTGGTCTCAAACTCCTGACCTGGTGATCTGCCTGCCTTGGCCTCACAAAGTATTGGGATTACAAGCGTGAGCCACCACACCCAGCCAGGAATACTTTCTTATAATTGTTTAGATACATTAGGATTTGCAAGATGGAGACATAATAGGCAGAGAAGGCAATTTAGTTCCACCCAAGATGATAGAGGCGCTGGTGTAAGTGAACACGTTGTGATCATGGAAGCAGACAGGGTGACTGGTGAGAGCAGAGTTGGAGGCAGATGTCTGGTGTATTGAGAAAGAGTGCATACTAGGGTGGGTGGGTTTTCATGTTTACCATTTGGTATTCATAACTGGATTTCATCTTCTTGAACATATACATTTATCTTCAAAAGATATATATTCTTCATGAAGTATTTGACATCAACATCGTGTAGAAAATAGTAGAGTCAGGTTATGGAGTTGAGGAGCAGGAGAGGAATGTTTTTTCAACCTGAAATGTCCTTAATCTTTTTAGGATGAGAAGCAGTTGTTCTCTCTCTTTTGCTCTCTAGATTTCACAAGGAACAAGGGCTTAGAACTAAATGTTGATGAATTACTCTAGTGCCACTGAATTTTATCTCCTTGGCTTCCCTGGCTCTGAAGAACTACATCATATCCTTTTTGCTATATTCTTCTTTTTCTACTTGGTGACATTAATGGGAAACACAGTCATCATCATGATTGTCTGTGTGGATAAACGTCTGCAGTCCCCCATGTATTTCTTCCTCGGCCACCTCTCTGCCCTGGAGATCCTGGTCACAACCATAATCGTCCCCGTGATGCTTTGGGGATTGCTGCTCCCTGGGATGCAGACAATGTCTTTGTCTGCCTGTGTTGTCCAGCTCTTCTTGTACCTTGCTGTGGGGACAACAGAGTTCGCATTACTTGGAGCAATGGCTGTGGACCGTTATGTGGCTGTCTGTAACCCTCTGAGGTACAACATCATTATGAACAGACACACCTGCAACTTTGTGGTTCTTGTGTCATGGGTGTTTGGGTTTCTTTTTCAAATCTGGCCGGTCTATGTCATGTTTCAGCTTACTTACTGCAAATCAAATGTGGTGAACAATTTTTTTTGTGACCGAGGGCAATTGCTCAAATTATCCTGCAATAATACTCTTTACTCTTTTCACGGAGTTTATCCTCTTCTTAATGGCTGTTTTTGTTCTCTTTGGTTCTTTGATCCCTACAATTGTCTCCTACGCCTACATCATCTCCACCATTCTCAAGATCCCGTCATCCTCTGGCCGGAGGAAATCCTTCTCCACTTGTGCCTCCCACGTCACCTGTGTTGTGATTGGCTACGGCAGCTACTTGTTTCTCTACGTGAAACCCAAGCAAATACAGGCAGCTGGTTACAATCGGGTAGTTTCCCTGATGGTTTCAGTAGTAACTCCTTTCCTCAATCCTTTCATCTTCACCCTCCGGAATGATAAAGTCATAGAGGCCCTTCGGGATGGGGTGAAACGCTGCTGTCAACTATTCAGGAATTAGCCTTGCTCTGAGGACTTTTACATGGTAAAGCACTTAGTATGGATTCTAGAATAATCTGAAAAGAACTTGCTCATCTTTGAACTGCATCATAATTATTACCATTATCAAATGATTTGCATGCAACAAAATACTTTTAAGTTACAGCTACGGTTTTTAGTATGGTTAGTTGTTACTTGAAACTCAGTCTATTATTTTTAAGACATGTCTTGCTATCTAGCTATCTATCTATCATCTGCCTTTCTTAAGATATGATGATTTCACAATTAAACTTTGAAAAATTAAATGTCAGAGATAGACTATCTATATAGTCTAGAAAATAGACTAGTGGTTGCTTAGGGCTGAGGGGAATGCAGACATAGGGTAGTGATAGCTAAGGGGTACAGGCTTTCTTTTTGAAATGATGGTTGTAAATATCTATCAATATACCAAAAATCATTGAACTATACATTTTCAATGAGTTAACTTTATGGAATGTGATTTATATTTCAATAAAGCTTTTGAAAATAGTATATTAGATCATGAAGAAGTATTGTGAAGAAAAGTGAAACAGGAATGAAAGGGAATATCTCTTGCAGGAGTGTTGAAATTTCAAATAAGGTTTTCAGGGAAGGATTGAGAGAGGTAAAGTGGTGATACATTCGGAAACTTGTTAAAGAACATTCCAGGCATAGTGAGTAATAAGTGAGAGATCCTAGGGAAGGCATAACAAAGATGCTGAAATGGAGTGTGCAAAGGAGAAAGCAATTGCAGTCAGAGTGGTAACTGGAATGCAGACCATGTAGAGCCTTGTGATCCTCTTTTTTTCCAGGTATGCAAAAAGATAATATTATTTTACTATTTTTTCTTTTTTTTAAAATTATACTTTAAGTTCTAGGGCACATGTGCACAATGTGCAGGTTTGTTACATATGTATACATGTGCCATGTTGGTGTGCTGCACCCATTAACTTATCATTTATATTAGGTATTTCTCCTAATGCTGTCCCTCCCCTCTCCCCACACCCCACGACAGGCCCTGGTGTGTGATGTTCCCTGCCTGGTGTCCAAGTGCTCTCATTATTCACTTCCCACCTATGAGTGAGAACATGTGGTGTTTGGTTTTCTGTCTTTGTGATAGCTTGCTCAGAATGATGGTTCCAGCTTCATCCATGTCCCTACAAAGGACATGAACTCTCATCCTTTTTTATGGCTTCATAGTATTCCATGGTGTATATGTGCCACATTTTCTTAATCCAGTCTATCACTCATGGACATTTGGGTTGGTTCCAAGTCTTTGCTATTGTGAATAGTGCTGCAATAAACATACGTGTGCATGTGTCTTTATAGTAGCATGATTTATAATCCTTTGGGTATATACCCAGTAATGGGATCACTGGGTCAAATGGTATTTCTAGTTCTAGATCCTTGAGGAATCACCACACTGAGCCTTTTAAGGATGTTTGCTCTTTCCAGAAGCACATTGGAAAACCATCACAGGGGGCTGAAGAAGAGTGACAGAATCTGTTTAATGTTTTAACAAGATCATCCTGGTTGCTGGATGAACAATACACGAAAGGACAATAAAGGGAGAAGGATGAAGGCCAGATGGAGATTGCATCAGTTAGATTTTGCTATACGAGAGATAACCAGAAAACTCCAGTGGTATACAGTGATAAGTTTTTATTTTTGTGCTTAGAGTTTCAGCTGATCTAGGGTGGCTCTGCTGATCTCAGGTGGATTTGTTCGTGAGTCTAAGGGTTGGATGGGGGTTGGCTGACCTAGGCTGGGCCCACATTTGAGGTCATGAAAAGTGTGCCTTTGATCTCATGTGGCTTGGCCACAACATTTTTAAGGCACCCTTCTCTGACTTGCGCAAATTTTTATTCCCATATTATAAATGAGTAAACAAGTTCTGAAAAATTAAGTGGGTTGCCTACATTAAGCTTCTAGCAAATTGAAAAGCTACTTCTTGGATGAAGATCTCAACTTCAAATCCTCCACAAAATGCTTCTCCTAATGTCTAATGCCATTGAGATACATAGAGGAATGTTATTTAATATGTGCAATAATTTTTTGAGATAGGTATTACTACCCCATTTTATCAGTAAGGAAATTAAGACCAAGAAAGGGTAAGAAAACTGTACTGATTCACACAGCATATTAGAAACAAAGTGAAAACTCAAATTCAGTGGCTTGCTAAATTTTCATTGCCTTTTTTTTTTAAAGCATGCCACTGCTATCTAATAAAGATCACATATATCTAAGCTTGCAAGGATCCAGGAACTCTCCCAATGATGAACTTAAACCAAAGCCCACGTATTCCCTATCTACTCCCCACTCCCACCCCAGGCCATTGGGCTCCTTTTAGAACCTGCACAGAAGTGTCTCCTAATCTTGGGGGAAATTAAACTGTCTACTAAAGAAATCACTAGATGTCTACATTTCCTGATCTTAAAAGTTTGCAGTTATTCTGTCATGAAATAGGAAGTGAAGCAACTACAGTTCTCTCTTCTCAAAACAGAAGGATTAGGATTTCCTTTCTGTTGTCTGAGTTCTGGGGCTTGCCTTTGGCTAGAGTTCTGTTGATATTTTTCTCCACCTAGACTCAGCCTTTCTTCCCTTCTCAACGGTAGCACTTATCCTTTCCCAACACAGTCAGAGAACTTGTATCTCCACCGGCTACTAATATAATTCCAATTTCCACCCCATCTCAAACACAAATTACTTCTGGTAATTCCCTTCAAGCAAGTTCTGACACCTGATGTGTTATCTCATGTTAAAAAATTGTAAGTGGCCATGCTAAGGAGCCAAAAATGATGAAACCTAGGAATGCAGAAGCAGAACTTAGTGTTGTAATAAAAAATATGATTTACAACAATCTTGTTTGGTATACATACAATGATATGTACAGTCATTACTGTGGTACATTGTTATTAGACACAAAATGGTATGTGCTATACTTAGGTGACTATTATTTCCATCAGTTTTATACATGGTCTTCCTTATGGTTTAATTATTCTTACTCAAAACACAAAAGGCATCTCTTTTCTCTTTCTTATGCACCAAGCAGAGTATATAGCTGATGTCTTGTGAGTGTGGAGAACAGCCAGGGTACTCCAAGACTTTTCTTCCTCTTTCTTGCCTTTCTTCCAGTGTGGCCAAATGAACTCCCTGTTTCCTGTCTTAGGTGATTTCCATTTGACCCTGATGTTCCCTTTTTACTATGTGCTTATTCCTTGCCCCCAGCCAATGTTTCCCTGAGCAGCCCTTCTCTTTTTCTACTGCTTCGTCGGCTGGACCAGTTCTAGATCAATGTGATGCCAACCAGTGCCAGGCTCCTTGGGGTCAGTAGGCTGTGCCTGGTATCAGGCTTTCTCCAGAACTGAAGGGACGAATATATTGTGATAATTGTTGCCTAAGAGACTATCCAAAATTTTAAAAATATACTCAACAAATACAGCCAGGTACTCAAAACCTTCAGAGCAAAAGAAGCCTGCTTACCTAAATTTTGGTTACAAAGGAGTTACATATGTTATAATGGAGTTTCAGAAATATGACAAGGGAATTTTTAGCTTAAGTGTCTCTTCAGGGCTTTGCTGAAGAACAGAAATCTAGTGTGTTTGGTTCCCTTGGCTGCCTGGTTTTCTTCAAAGGGGTCTCCAAGAAGGTTCCTATCCTGCCCAGACCTCTCTCCATTCCCATAAACAATGCTGCTGTCCGTGCTTCTCCAAGCTCAGCACTAGGAGCCCTCCCCAAGGTCAAGCCTTAGTTCAGACTGAGGAGAGCCTCTGCTACCCTGGCTTGTGGAGTTAGGAGGGGCATGTGAATGGGGTTCCCTTGAGAACAGAGATGAAGTCACAGGACCTATGTTTATCTCTCTTCCACCATGGTAATCCCTAAATAATGTTTATAATTTCTCACTCTACAGTTACTCCCTAGTAGTATGGTATACTCTGAGGCTAAAATAAAACAAACCCTGTCAACAGACTAGGCCTTTTTGATCAGTCAGAAATGCTCAGTACTACAGAAGCAGACCTCATCTCTATACCAACTGAGTTATTTCCATAAAACTGATCCTGTCTCCTGGAGATGGCTAGCGTCCAGTCCCCCAGTGCAGAAGAAAGAAGCTCAGTTTCCCAAATGGGCAAGGACCGCTACTGGTAGACAGATAGGTAAGTAAAAGAATCATTGGCCAGATGACCTATATGGATTCAAAAAGAGTTGCAAGTATAGTTCTTGTCACAGGGAACTGTGATCATTTGGCATTCTTCTCACAGATCCTGCGGTAGCTGATGTCACATGATGCAGCATCAAATGTCTTTGTTAGGCCAATGGTCGCACAGTTGAAATTCTGATTCTGATTGGTAACACTAAATGAGAAAACAAAACAAAACAAACAAACAAAAAACAAAGCATGGTGATGGCCCATCATTTTAGCCCAGCCTCTTCCTGATTCCAGAATGAGAGTCTTGCAGGAGTTTTGCCTTGAAGGGCAGCAGACTACCAGGCCCACACACGTCTCCATCTGGGTAGCCTCCTTTTTAGCTCAGATCCCTTTCCTAATCCAGCTCCGCAAATGCAGCTCTAAACCCACCCTTTCCTGTCAGCTCTCCTGTGAGCTTGTATGGATTCACAGTCTTGGACTAACTAACTCACTCTGGCGTTCGGTTAGAAGCATCTCATGGGCTGTCTCTTCTTCCAAAAGTACTGTTTAGGATAGTATGCATGTTCACAGCAAGAGGACAGGAAGGAAAAGGAGAGAGGTTGTGCATCCCTTTCCAGACCATAGTGGCCTCAGAAAAACTTGGTGGAGGTATTTGTTGGCTCTCCCACCTCTTTTTCTGTCATTCAGTCTGTTTCAATCTGACTGAAAAGACTCTGGTTTCAGAGAAATGTCATGTGTTTTGGACTAGCTTTATGATATTTAACACATTTCTAAGCTTTTCTTGTCCTCAGTTCAACTGTCTGTGAAATGGGGAGTGATAAAATCTTTTCATGTAGCATCATGGGGAATATTTCAGGAAACAACATATGCAAAGTGTTTAGCATAGTGCTGGCATTAGCAGACACTGAATAAATGTCAATTTCCTCCTCTCTGTAGGGAAGCCCAATTACAGGCTGGGGGACTTGACTTGACCTCTGTCTGAATCACTGTTTTTGTATAAACACTGGGAAGATTATTGGTGTTCTCACCAATCCTCATCTCCATGGAACAATTCACAGGAGACAGCTCTTGGGGGTTAGAAGTTCATAGCTTTAAGACATAGACAAGTTGCTTATAATAACCTTTCTTAGATAAAGAAGGCATATCTGGGGAAACTTGTATGTACTTTGTAATAAAATGTGATCTGTGGGTTAAAAGACGAAGCCCTGTTGATCAGTCGGAAACGCTAGTGTTATAGAAATAGATCTCATCTCTATACCAACTGGGTTGCCTCCATAAAACTGACCCTGTCTCCTAGAGATGGCTAGCATCCAGTCTAGACTCGTATCTAGTCTGTTTGAAGTCAAGAGACTGAGCTTTTTTGATCAGTCAGAAATGCTCAGTGCTATAGAAACTAGCATCTATAGAGAGCTACAAGATACATCAAATGAATGCTATGTAGGTGGATTTGTTTGGATCTTGATTTGAATAAAATAATTTGCTATATGAATACTCTTCTTTCTCCTTATGAAAGTTTGATCTCTTTCATAAGAAAACATTTATTAAAATGTGTCTCAGGGAATAGATGGGTTGGAAGAAAGGAGAAGAGCAGAACAGAGTCAAGTGTCAGCGTTTGAGCTATTCCAGGGTGAACCCACCAATCTCAGGTTTGGTCTTTTGAAGCAAACCAAGATCCCCAGGAAACTGTGGGATGTTCACGTACTTGCCGTTGAACACAGAGTTGTTGATCCATCGCCACCTTTTCTCTTCACGATGGTAAATTAAGCCAATAAAATACTTCTCAGCATCAGTTATGTCCTGAAGAAACTTCTAGAAATTAAAAAAAAAATTTCACCAGTGAGTCTTTTAATGATGCCTCTCTTGAGCCAATGTGCCCATGATTATATCTGATCCTGGGAATAAGGAAGGCCGGTAGGGAACTCTGGGACCGGCTATAGCTGGGACTCACAACTAACCCTAAAGAAGTCATTGTCAAGATTCAGAGGGAATTTGGAAAGCCTGAGGTCTTATTAAAACACAGATTGCTGGGCTCCTGGTTAAGTAGGTCTAGTGAAGGGAACCAATAATTTACTTTTCTACAAAATGCCCAGGTGATACTGATGTTTCTGTCCAGGGACCACACTGTGAGAATGAAGGGGAAGGGGTACTGTACAATCTAAAACAGGGTCATTTAAAAAAATATGTCATGCTTCTATCCATAGGATTGTTTTTGTTGCCAGAAATTTTGTATGCTAAGTGAGGCTGAACCAAGAGCTAATAAAATGTGTTTCTATATGAGTACTTAGGAAAGGAAAACGGTGAGATTTAAAAGTGTATTGCTTTTAAAAGTGTAATCCAAGAAGAAATAAGCAAGTGCCTGTCGAATATTTGCTGATTTGACACTAGTCCTAGACATCTTTGTTCTGTAATTAATTGGTGAGTTACAAATCATTTCAGCCAGAAGTGTTTCCTATACTTGTCACATACGTCCCATAATCAATGGGTATCCAAGTCTTATTCTTTCCATCCCCATGGCTATTTCCTTAGTTTCTCGCTTTTCAATGTTCTCCTTTTCTGAAATATCTTATTTCATTACTTTTTAATTAATTACTGAATGTTCTCATTCACCAAACATCTCTCAAGTGTCTATTATATGCCATGCATTGTGTTAGGCTGAGGATGTGGAAACAAATATATTTCTCCTCAAAGAAATTATGATCAAGAGGGTTGGCAAACTACAACCAGTGGGCCAAATCCAGACTTCATCCTGTTTTGGTAAATGTTTTATTGGAATGCGCCCATGCCCATTGTTTACACATTATCTATGGCTGCTTTCAAGTTACAACAGCAGAGACCAATGCCCTGAAAAGCTTAAAATGTATGTTATCTGACCCTTTTTAAAAAAAGTCTTCTGACCCATGGTCTAAAACCAGAATCCTTAATGCTGAACTCTCATGCTGGAAGCCATGGACGGTTTCCCAGGAAAACTATGAAACCACTAGAATGTTACGAAAAATATTTTGCTTATGTAATGTTTCTGGGAAGGGGTACATAGATTTTATCACCATTTTTAAAAAGTCAGTGGTCCCATCATGTTTGAAGAACCACAGGTTTAATGAGGGAAGACAACCAACTTAACTAGCATAAGGAGGTATCTCAGGTGTAGTACTAGGAAATTTTATACTGGATCGGAAGAGGCAGAAAGGAGGAAGCGATCATTCTACATAGATCTGAAGTTTTTCTAGAATGATAGATGAGGTGATACCTGAGATGAATTTTAGGAGATAGCTAAGTTTGTCAGACAAACTGTCGGGGAGAGTATGGACTTCCTGGAAGAGAGCATGGATTATAGGCAGGTGGGGAAGCAGCCTGGAGCACTTGAGGAACTACGAGATGCTTAGTGTAGTTAGTGCAGAGGTGGCAGGGAGGTGGTTTGAGAGACAAGGCTGGAGCAAAGGCAGAGGCGGCACTGTGCAAGGCCTGATATGATGTAAGATACATTGGATGTGCTTTGGTCAAGGAATAGGCTGAGGTGGACATCCAGGCCAAAGTGACTCAGCGAGTTTAGGGAGCAGGCATATATATATATATATATACTTGTTATATAACCTATTTGTGTAAGCTCATGCTTAGCTCAGAGCCACTATTGTTTGAAAAAGGTATAATTGACCTGCCGATGCTGTGCACGCAACTTGGCTTGGCTCAACGTGCCTTGACATGGTACAGGCTCTGGTGCCCAGAGAAAGAGAGAGAGAACCAAGGCTGTCCATCTTGCAGACTGATAGAGGGCAGCCAGGACATGGCTCAGCATGCATTCATGCCCGGAGGGAGAAAGAGTTAAGCTGCTGACCCTGAACGCTAAGGGAGAGCCGGCTGCGCAGCTGTGAATGGGAGCGGCTGGAGCAAGCAGCTGAGACAGACAGACGGAGAGTATGAGAAAGCTGCTGATAAAAGAGCTGCTGAATAAAACTACATTTCACCTGTGTATGGCCCCCCGAGTGTTCTTTCAGCTATCTGCCACCCACCCACTCCCCTAGGACCTTAGCATGGGCTGGAACCTGACCCTGAGTGTGACATTTGGTGTGGTCATGAACCTGACATATGCCATGCTAGGAGAACTGGCGTTTAACCCACTTTAATTTGGAAAATGGTACAGTTTAGAGCCTTAGAGGTATTATAATGTCAGTTCTGAGGAGGATAGCTAGAAAGAGTGCAAAACTGGAGGCAAGGAGATGGATTAGAAGAATTCTGAAGAAATCCAGGTGAGAACTGAACTATTTGTTGTTGGCATAGAGAGAAAAGGACTTGTTTAACAAATAATTGAGGAAGAAAAGAGAAGGTAAAGTCCCAGAAAACTCTTAAGCCTTCAATCTTGGGTGACATGAGTACTCACCAGTATTTGGAATGCAACAGGAAGAGTGGGGGGGTCAAATATAATTGACTCAGTTTTGAACATAGTTAGTTTGTGGGCCTCTTGAAACATCGAAGTGGAATTTGGTATACTTGTTGGGAGGAGAAGGATGAGCTGGAGATACAGACTTGAGAGTCACCAGCAAACCATTGCCATGATGACCTTTGTCTTTTTCTTTTCCGTTTTTTTTTTTTGAGACAGAGCCTTGCTCTGTTGCCCAGGCTGGAGTGTAGTGGCACAGTCATGGCTCACTGCAGCCTCCGCCTCCTGGATTCAAGCAATTCTTGTGCCTCAGCCACTTAAGTAGCTGGGATTTCAGGCATGCACCACCTCACCTGGCTAATTGTTAGCAGAGACATGGTTTCACCATGTTGGCCAGGCTAGTAGTGATGACCTTTTTCATCACCAAGGAAAAGGTACATGGATGTGTTTTGGTCAAGCAAATTGGGATCCACAAAACTTAATGGGTGTGGCAGACTTGTCACACTTGCTTCTTCCCGTTGCCTTCCCTCCTTTCCTCTTTTCATTCCCCTGTCTTTCTCCTGCTTTTCTATCTTAAGACATTTTCCCTTGCTACCTGGGTACTTAGCCCTAGAGGGTTTGTAGCATCCAGATCCCTTGGTCATCTATTACCAAGATTCAGAAAGGAGATCTTCTTACAAATTCTTCTAAATCACAGGAGGACTTTCTAGAGGAGGAATAAAGGGATAGAAGCGAGAGAAGCAAGAGTATAGTGTATGTAGCACGGATTAGAGTATGGGTTTTGGAGTCAGAGAGATCTGAATTCAATTCCACGTTCTGTTATTTGACCTTGGGCAAATTACTTTTCTGTGCCCTAGTTGCCATTTATAAAATGTGGATAATAATACATCCTCATTATTATTATCATGATCATCAACTGCAAATTCAGTTCTATGACCTGATTCTTACTTTTTCACATTACTAATTTTGTCAGTTCACGTCTTCCTTGTTTACTATGCAGACTGGGATGGTACATTGACATCACATCTATAAGGTATTCTTTTTGTTGTTAAACAACTTTTATACACATCATCTCATTTGGTCATTTGCTTCACTTTAAATGTCTTGGCCCATCCCCAGGATGTCAGCTAATTACAGTGCGCTATAGAAAAGACCACAAGGTGCGAATTTCTGTGGTTAAATGAAACTGGAAAATCATGCTGCTTCACTGCTACTAAGAAGAATCTTCTAACCTCCAGTCCAGAACAAATAGCTTCAGTTTTTCAGCCAGCCACCTCTCCATTCCTCACTCCATCCCATCCCTACTCCCCCAAGTTTCCACCCCATCCCACCCACTGAGGCTGTGTGGAGTGTGTGGCTTTACTGTACCATTCCAGTGTTCTCACCAGTTTCTCTGGCGTGTTGACAATTGCCAATGTGGATCCTTTTCCTCTGCAAAAGTCCCTGCTTTCATTCCAAGATGATTCAGAAGTGGATAAGAAAAAACATCTTGCTTGATAAAATTCCCAGTCTTTGGGGCAGACTGAAGAGGTCCAAGAAAGGAGAGTACGAGTTTACTGGTTTGGGTTATAAATCCTGCAACTAAGTCATGAAACAGTCATACATATTTTTGCTTTGTTTTAACAATTATATTGGTAAAAATTATTCTCCATCCAGGAAGAAATTCCACCCAGTCTAGTCTGGTTCCTTGACAATAATATAAGGAGAATAAGGAGAAGAGCGCAGTGGCTGAATAAAGTTTCCATTAGTCATCCCCCTACAGGAACACCAAATTTGACAACTATCTACACACAAAAAAGCACATATACATACATGAGAACAAAAAATCAGATGAACACTCAGTACCTGGATAGCTGAAAGAGGCACTGCAGCAGGTAGGAAAGATAGTCTTGAACTGCTGATACCACCCCCACCCTATCCCTGCTGCAGTGACAGCATGGCATGGTAAAGTCTATGTGCATGGGAGAGGGAGTGTGCAGGGATTGTGAGACTTTACATTGGACTCAGTGCTGCCCTGTCACAGTGGAGGGCAAAACGGACCAAACTCAGCTGATACCCACCCATGGAGGAAGCATTTAGATGAGCGCTAGCCGGAGGGGAATAACCCATCCCAGTGGTTGAAACCTGAGTTCTGGCAAGCCTCGCCACTGTGAGCTGAATTGCTTTGGGGCCCTAAATAAACTTGAAAGGTAGTCTAGGCCACAAGGACTGCAACTCCTAGGCAAGTCCTTGTGCTGAGCTGGGCTTTGAGCCAGTGGAATTAGGGGGCACCTACTGAGATACCAGCCAGGGTGGCCAAGGGAATGCCTGTGCCATTGCTCTCCAAACCCCAAGCAGCACAACTTGCAGCTCCAAAAGAGATCCTTTCTTTCTGCTTGAGGAGAGGAGAGGGAAGAGTAAAGAGTACTTTGTCTTGCATCTTGGATGCAAGCCACAGTAGAATAGGGCACTAGTCAGAGTCGTGAGGTCCCCATTCCAAACCCTAGTTCCTGAAAGACATTTGTAGAGACACCTAGACATACCCTGGGCCAAAAGTGAATCCTCTGTCTTGAAGATAAGTACACAGTCCTGACAGGATCCCTTACCTGCTGATGAAAGAATTCTTGGGCCCTGAATAACAAGCAGCAATACCTAGGTAGTATGTTATGGGCCTTGGGTGAGACTGAGATGTCTTGGGCTTCAGATGAAACCCAGCACATTCTTCTGCTTGAGAAAAGAAGAGAGAAAAGTAAAGGGGGCTTTGTCTTGCACCTTATGTAACAGACTGGCCACAGAGAAGTAAAGATCAGCTCTTGGGGTCCAAGATTCTAGGCCTTGACTCTTGGATAGCATTTCTGGACCTGCCCTGAGCCAGATAGGAGCCCACAGACATAAAGCGTAGGTTCTAGGCCTGGCTGCATTCGTGACAAGCTGACCAAAGAGCCCTTGTGCCTTAAACAAAAATCTGGCAGTGACCCTGTGGGCCTGTGATGGTAGTGGTCATAGGGTGAAGCTCCTCTGCCTGCGGAAAGGGGAGGGAAGAGTGGAAAGAACTATGTCTCATGATTTGAGTTTCAGCTCAGCCACAGGAGGACAGAACACCAGGTAGATTTATAAGGTTTTTGACTCCAGTCCCTGGTTCTAAGATAGCATCTCCAGACCTATTTAGGGCCTGGTGGAACTCACTGCCCTGAAGAGGAGGACACAGGCTTGGCTGGCTTCACCGTATGCTGATTATAGAGCCCTAGGACATTGACAAAACATAAGCAGTAGCCAGGTAGTGGTTACAGTGGGCCTTGGGTGAGGCTCAGTGCTGTGCTGGCTTCAGGTCTGACCCAATGCAGTCCCAGTGGTGGTGGTCACAGGGATGCTTGTGTCACCCCACTCCCAGGTCTGGGCGGTTCAGCGCAGAGAAAGAGATTCTGTTTGGGAGAAAGTAAGGAAAAAGAATAAGAGTCTCTGTCTGGTAATCCAGATAAATCTTTCAGATCTTATCCAAGACCAACCAGGTGGGTACCTCTACGAGTCTGCAAGACCCATTACTGGGCTTGGAATGTCCCTCATGCAGATAGAGCTTAGTTCACAACACCCAAGTCCTTTTGAATACCTGGAAAGCCTTCCCAAGAAGGATGGGTATAAACCCAGACCATGAAGACTACAATAAATACCTAAATCTTCTATGCCCAGACACTGATGAACATCCACAAGTATCAAGACCATTCAGGAAAACATGACCTCACCAGTTGAGGTAAATAAGACACCAGGGACCAATCCTGGAGAAACAGAAATATGTGACCTTTTAGACAGAATCCAAAATACCTGTGTTGAGGAAACTCAAAGAAATTCAAGATAACACAGAGAAGAAATTCAGAATTCTATCAGATAAACTAAGAGATAGAAATAATTAAAAAGGATCAAGCAGAAATTCTGGAGTTAAAAATGAAATTCACGTACTGAGGAATGCATCAGAGTATATTAATAACAGAATCAGAGAGGTCACAGAAGTCAGAGGAGACAAAAAAGAATAAGAAACAATGAAGCACACTTGTAAGGTCTAAAAAATAGCCTCAAAAGGGCAAAGGTAAGAGTTACTGGCCTTAAAGAGGAAGTAGAGCAATAGATAGGGGTAGAAAGTTTATTCCAAGGGATAATAACAGAGAACTTCCCAAACCTAGAGAAGGATATCAATATCCAAGTACAAGAAGGTTATAGAACACCAAGTAGATTTAACCCAAAGAAGACTACCTTAAGGCACTTAGTAAGCAAACTCCCAAAGTTCAAGGATGATGAAAGGATCCTAAAAGCAGCAAGAGAAAAGAAGCAAATAATGTACAATGGAGCTCCAATATGTCTGGTAGCAGACCCACAGTGTTACTGGGCTTGGGATGTCCCCCAAGTGGAAATCTTATAGGCCAGGAGAGAGTGGCATGGCATATTTAAGTTGCTGAAGGAAAAAACTCTTTACCTTAGAATAGCATAGCTGATGAAAATATCCTTCAAACATGAAGGGGAAATAAAGACTTTCCCAGACAAATAAAAGCTGAGGGATTTAATCAACAGCACATCAGTCCTATAAGAAGTGCTAAAAATAGCTCTTTAATCTGAAAGTGAAGGACATTAATGAGCAATAAGAAATCATCTGAATATACAAAATTCACTGATTATAGTAGGTACATGGAAAAACACAATATCATAACAGGGTAACTGGTATGTAAAGTATCTTAAGTAGAAAGACTAAAAGATGAACCAATAAAAATGATAACTACAACAACTTTTCAAGACATAGACAGTAAAAACAAAGTTATAAATAGAAACAACAAAAAGTTAAAAAGTGGGAGACAAAGTTAAAATGTAGAGTTTTTATTAGTTTTCTTTTTTTGCTTACTTGTTTGTTAATGCAAGCAGAGTTAAGTTGTTATCAGCTTACAATAATGGGCTATAAGATAGTATTTGCAAGCCTCATAGTAACCTTGAATCAAAAAATATACAGTAGATATATAAAAAACAAAAAGCAGGAAATTAAATCATACCACCAGAGAAAATCACCTTCACTAAAAGGAAGACAGGAAGGAAAGAAAGAAGGAAGAGAAGACCAAAAAACAACCAGAAAACAAATAACAAAATGGCAGAAGTAAGTGCTTACTTATTAATAATAATATTGAATATAAATGGATTAAACTTTCCAATCAAAGTACATAGAGTGGCTGAATGGATGATAAAACAAGACCTAATGATCTATTTTCCACAAGAAACACACTCCACCTATAAAGACACATACAGACTAAAAATGAAGGGATAAAAAGAGATATTCCATCCCAATGGAAACCGAAAAGGAGCAATAGTAGCTATACTTATTTCAGACAAAATAGATCTTGAGACAAAAACTGTAAGAAGACACAAAGAAAGTCACTGTATAATGATAAAGGGGTCAATTCAGCAAGAGAATATAACAATATAAATATATATGCATCCAATACTGGCACACCCAGATATGTAAGGAAAATATTATTAGAGCTAAAGAAATAGATAGCCTCCAATATAATAATAGCTGGAGAGTTTAACACTCTGCTTTCAGCATTGGACCAATCTTTCAGATGGAAAATCAACAAAGTAACATTGGACTTAATCTATACTATAGACAAAATGAACATAATAGATATCTATAGAACATTCTATTCATCAGCTACAGAATACGCATTCTTTTCTTCAGCATATGGATCATTCTCAAGGATAGACCATATGTTAGGTAACAAGACAAGCCTTAAAACATTCAAAAAATTGAAATAATATTAAGCATCTTCTCTGACCACAATGGAATTAAATAGAAGTCAGTAACAAGAGGAAGTTTGGAAACTGCACAAATACATGGAAATTAAACAATATGCTCCTGGATGACCAATCAGTCAATAAAGAAATTAAGAAAGGAATTGAAAAACTTCTTTTAACAAATGATAATGAAAACACAACATACCGAAACCTGTAGGATATTAAGATGGAAGTTTATACCTATAAGTGCCTGCATCAGAAAAAAACAAGAAAAAAGAAAAACTTCAAACCAAAAACCTGATGACAAATCTTAAAGAACTAAAACAGCAAGCACAAATTAAACCCAAAATTAGTAGAACAAAAGAAATAATAAAGATCAAAGCAGAAATAAATTGAAATGAAGAAAACAATACAAAACATCAATGCAACAAAAGTCGGCTTTTTGAAAAGATAAACAAAATCAATAAACCTTTAGCCAGACCAAAAAAAAAAAAGAGAAAGAGATGACCCAAATTAATAAAATCAGAGATGAAATAGGAGACATTACAATGGATGGCACAGAAATTCAAAGAATCATTAGTGACTGCTATGAGCAACTATATGCCAATAAATTGGAAAATCTAGAAGAAATGGGCAAATTCCTAGACACATACAACCTACCAAGATTAAACCGCAAAGAAATCCAAAACCTGGACAGATCAATAACAAGTAATGAGATGAAAGCCATGATAAAAACTCTCCCAATAAAGAAAAGCCCAGGATTCAATGGCTTCACTGCTGAATTCTGCCAAGTATTTAAAGAAGAACTAATACCAATCCTACTCAAACTGTTCTGAAAAATAGAGAAAGAGGGAATACTTTGAAATTTATTCTATGAAGCCTACATTACCCTGATACCAAAACCAGACTAAGACACATCAAAAAATGAAACTACAGGTAAATATACCAATCAATATTGATGCAAAACACCTCAACAAAATACTAGCAAGCTGAATTCAACAATGTATTGAAAAGATCATTCATCATGACCAAGTGAGATTTATCCCAGGAATGCAAGGATGGTTCAACATATGCAGCTTAATCAATGTAATACATTATATCAACAGAATGAAGAACAAAAACCATACGATCATTTCAATTGATGCTGATAAATTATTTGATAAAAGTCAACATCCCTTCATGATTAAAACTCTCAAAAAACAGGGTATTGAAGGAACATCCCTCAACAAAATAAAAGCCATATATGACAGACCTACAGCCAGCATATATTGAATGGGGAAAAAATGAAAGCCTTTCCTGTAAGATCTGGAATATGGCAAGGCTGCACTCACTTTCATCACTGTTTTTCAACATAGTGCTGGGAGGCTTAGCTAGAGCAGTCAGACAAGAGAAAGAAATAAAGGGCATCCAAATTGGAAAGGATGAAGTCAAATTATCCTTGTTTTCAGATGATATGACCTTATATTTGTAAAAACCTAAAGATTCCACCAAAAAACTATTAGAACTGATAAACAAATTCAGTAAAGCTCCAGGATACAAAATCAACAGACAAAAATTAGTAGCATTTCTATATGCCAACAGTGAACACTCCGAAAAGAAATTAAGAGACTAATCCCATTTATGATAGCTACAAATAAAGTAAAATATCTAGGAATTAATTTAGCCAAAGAAGTGAAAGATCTATACAATGAAAACTATGAAACATGGACAAAAGAAATTGACAAGGACACCAAAAAAATAGAAAAATATTCCATGTTCATGGATTGGAAGAATCAATATTGTTAAAATGTCCACTCTACTCAAAGCAATCTACAGATTTAATGCAATCTTTGTCAATAACCCAATGACATTATTCACAGAAATAGAAAAAATTATCGTAAAATGTACATGGAACCACAGAAGACCCAGACTGTCCAAAGCTATCCTAAGCAAAAAAATAACAAAACTGGAGGAATCACATTACCTGATTTCAAATTATACTACAGAGCTTTAGTTACCAAAATGCCATGGTACTGTCATAACAACAGACATATAGACCAGAACAGAAGAGAGAACCCATAAATAATTCCCTACATCTATAGTGAACTCATTGTTGACAATGGTACCACAAACATGCATTGAGGAAGGGACAGTGTCTTCAATAAATGGTTCTGGGACACTGGATATTCATGTGCAGAAGAATGAAAGGAGACCCTTATCTCTTGACATATACAAAAACCAAATCAAAATGGATTAAAGACTGAAATCTAAAATCTCAAGCTATGAAAATACAAGAAAACTTTGGGGAAACTCTGTAGGACATTGAAGTGAGCAAAGATTTCTTGAGTAATATCCCACAAGCACAGGCAACCAAAGGAAAAATAGATAAATGAGATCATATCAACTTAAAAAAGCTTCTGCCCAGCAAAGGAAACAATCAACAAAGTGAAGAGACAATCCACAGAATGGAAAAAAATGTTTGAAAACCACCCATTTGACAAGGTATTAATAACCAGAATATATAAGGAGCCCAAACAACTGTATAGGAAAAAAAACCTAATAATCTAGTTAAAAATGGGCAAAAGATCTGAATAGACATTTCTCTAAAAAAGTTGTACAAATGGCAAATAGAAATATAAAAAGGTGCTCAACACCATTCCTCATTATAGAATTTCAAATCAAAACTACCGTGAGATATCATCTCAACCCAGTTAAAATGGCTTTTATCCAAAAGGCAGGCAATACCAATGCTGGAAAGGATTTGGAGAAAAGAGAACCCTCATACACTGTTGGTGGGAATGTAAACTAGTACAACTATGGAGAAGAGTTTGGAAGTTCCTCAAAAAACTGTAAACAGAGCTACCACATGGCCCAGCAATTACACTCCTAAGTATAGGCCCAAAAGAAAGGAAATCAGTATATTGAAGAGACATCTGCACTCCCATTTTTATCGCAACACTATTCACAATAGCCAAGATTTAGAAACAACCTAAGTATCCATCAACAGATGAATGGATAAAGAAATGTGGTACATATACACAATGGAGTACTGTTCAACCATAAAAAAATCAGATCCTGTCATTTGCAACAACATGAATGGAACTGGAGGTCATTATGCTACATGAAATAAGCCAGGCAGAGAAAGACAAACTTCACATGTTTTCACTTACTTGCAGGAGCTAAAATTTGAAACAATTGAACTCATGGAGATAGAGCATAGAAGGATGGTTACCAGGGGCTAGAAAGGGTAGTTGGTGGGGAGGTATGGGGGAGAAGTGGGGCTTGTTAATGGGTACTAAAAAATAGAAAGAATAAATAAGATCTAGTATTTGCTGGCACAACAGGGTGACTATAGTCAAACATAATTTAATTGCAGATTTAAACATAACTAACAGTATAATTGGATTGTTTGTAATACAAAAGATAAATGCTTGAGGTGATGGATACTCCATTTACCCTGATATAATTATTACATATTGCATGCCTTTATCAATATATATCATGTAACTCATGAATATATATACCTACTATGTACTGAGAAAATTAAAAAATAAAAGCCAAAATAATATGTACAAAGAGAATGAACTGGAAGGTCTTTATGGTCCCTTTGAGCAAAAAAATTCCATAAGAATAAAGACAATGGGAGAAATCTCTAAGAATTCAGTGCATGAGAACCTAGGGGATGGGGAGTAGGTTGTAACCATGCACTTTACCTGTTCCATAGCTCCTTGTGGTAATGAAGCCGTTGGGACTTGGGGAACTGCTCCCAAAAATCTGTGAGACTAAAGTGAAAAGTAAACCTAAAGGTTATGGTATAATGAATACAACACAGAAACAGAAACATCAGAGTATGGGCTGTGTGACTCTGAATCATGGAGATGACAAGAAGCTCTTGGCCACTCTGAGCTAGAACATTTCAAATAATTTCTTTCTTTGAGCCTTCCATCTAACTACTGTCATTATTTGTCATGCTTGACACCCAAATCCTATTTCATGTCTCCTTTTTTTGATGTAGCCATAGGCATCAAATCCTGAGAAAAAGAACAGAAGAAAGGAAAAGTAATGGAGGAATTTAGTATCAGAGAGAAACTCTCACAGTCCTATCGTATATAAACCTTTGACAGTGTTTTCTCCAAAGGACTGTTTGGAGTACTTCTCACCCAGGCTCCACACAGCATCTTTGCTGTTCTTTCTATTTCTGGTGTCCCAGATTCAGTATGAAAATTCATAATCCTGGGCAACTCTGGGACTCTTTTCTCATCAGCACTGTATTAGCGCTAAGGATTGAAGCTAATTGGAACAAAATTTCAGGGCCAAGTGGATATTAGCAGACAAGGAAGCAGGTGAACTTTAGGGAGATTTTCTATAAGCAGGGACGGGTCCATTCATTTCTAGAAATCCATATAGGGGCCTCATTTCCCTGGGAACACTGGCTGTCTGAGCAGGCAGCTGCAGTGGCTTCAGAGGCTGGTCAAACATCTAATCGGGCTGCCAGTTATTTGTCCATTGTGGTTGAAGACCACTTTACTCTGACATCAAATTAGTTACTTACATTTATCTTAATGAAACAAATTGGCATTCACTTTTTATTTCAGTACCCCATTTATAGACTCTAAGATGTAATAGCCTGGTTTTCATCAGAAACTACTTTGAGATTATAACTTAAGGACTCAATACATATTTTATGAGTATTTTCTCCATACAGCTCACTGTATTGGGTTGCCTCTGTTGATACTAAGATAAATGAGAAACGGTCTTTCTCCTAACGATGTCAGTAGTAATAGGTGTCTTAAGAGGAAGTGAGAGGATGTTGTTGGGAAAGGCTTCAGAAGGAAGCTGGTTTAATAGGGAGAGGAGAACCATGCCCCACTCTTCTCTCTATCTCCCATAGCTACTGGCTATTAAGCACTTTCACATTCTATTACAATGATTAGATATAAATCATCCCCATATCCAGGAGAAAAACTAAGGATCAGAAATTTCCCTCAGTCTGCTCTTGGTTTTCTCATATGTAAAAGAAAGGGAATTAATTAGAAGATCTTTATGGACCCTTTGTACAAAAGAATTTCTTGGGAAAGGAGGCTGTGTGGAAGGTCTCTAGGAATTCAGCATAGAAGTAGCAGGAGGATGGGGAAAAGATTTACCACCATGCAGATTACCTGTTCCATAGCTCCTGGTGGTGGTGAAACCATCGTTACTTTTGTTAAAAATCTGTGGGACTGAAAAGAAAATCAGCTGTTGGCTCAGCCCCAAATGTGACTGCATGATGAATATGACAAACAAGTATCAGCACAGGGGCTGCTAGGGTACTGTGACTATTAGTGGGAAATACTGAACTCTCTGACTCAGTGAAGATGCATAAATGTGGTTTTGTGACTACGTTCCCTTATTCATATTTCTGTCCTGCTGTCTGACATGCTAGGAATTGCACCTTCAGATTGCATCATGAGGAAGACACCTCTTAGCTAACTACTGCCTCCCACTCACGTTTCCTTCCTCATTTATTTTCCCTACTGGCTTCTGGGGCTAGAGAAGATTCTAGTTTCTGATTGCAGTAAAATCCTTTCATAGGAGGCTTCTTTAACTAGGCATTTGGATGAATTAATTTATATGTATACAAAGAGAAATTTCTTTCTCAGTTAAATCCTGTTACATTATACTTCAGCTCTTACCATGGCCTTGTCATTGGGTTGAACTGGAGCTGTATTTTAGATTTTGCCAACAATAACAAGCGCTGCCAAGTACTTCAGCTGAGATCACCCAAATAATACTCTACTAGCAAAAGCTTTGCGTGGCGTTCTAACCATCAGAAACTGGTAAGTTCTATATCTCCAAGGTAGACCAAGGAGCCTGGCCCACTGTGTGTGCTGGGGAGTGAGAAAGGCATTGCCAATTGACCTCAGGTTGGGTCAGTTAGTCTCAGGTGGAAAGACTTGGATATGTAACCTTTACACACAACCATGCATTCTGAGAGAAGAGTCAATGAGCAAGACAACATGAAGTTTGGGGCAAGAGGTTGCTCAAATACTCACAATAAAGTAGAAATAAGGTCATTCCAACAACTTTAAGCACTACCACAATAAGCCCAGAGATGATCATGTGCCAGTTCATGATGAAGGAGCTGCAGGGGCCTGTGAAGATTAGAGCACAGCAGCATCAGAATTCGGGTACAAGGCTGCTTTTCACTAGGACATATCCCAGCCTCTCGCTCAGAGTACCCAAAGCAAGGCAGGCTTGGAAGACAGGCATGACATTGACAGGTACCAGGAGGTGACCCAACATGGGCCGCGAACACAGAAAGAACCATGTATTGATTGGAGCCTTGGAACTTGGCATACTGCCTCTCCTTCACTCATTCCCTATTCCAGGCCTCAGCCTTGCCCTGTTTGTGGCCTCCTAAATTCTGTCTAATAATTAAACCCTCTCCTGTATTTTGAGAACCCTTATCCTTGAAATGACCCTTGTTCCCAAGGACCTTAGTCTGTAGCCTTCACCATACTGACTTAAGTTGTCAGAAGCCTCAATCTTCCAAATACCAGGGGTAGGTGAGAGACAGGACAGGCATCCCTGAAGGTCTTGGCATTGGTCAACAGTCCATGCAGCCAAGACAGACAGACAGACTCACCTCTTTCTCCCTGGAAGGCTAGGCTTGCTTGCAGATGGGGGTCTTCCTGGTGGCCTAATGCTTGGTGTGGCAGGCAGGGGCCCCGTCTCCTGAGAATATGCTCCTTTTGCCCAAGCAACGTTCTTCCTTCTTCACAGTCTCTGCCTTGGTAGCATCCCCGAGAAATACCTCTTCCTGTTCAGTGGGGTTCTTGGCAAAGGGAGCAGGCGGGGCAAAGAAGGGAAGAGACTCTCTAGCCCTAGTGGTGGCAAGAGCAGACTTCCTGCCAGGAGAGTTCTAATGCAGAGGAACATTTTAAGGACAATTTGGAAAACAAAATACCTCAATACAGATTCACCCTTCCTCTGTGTCTAAATCTCCTTGAAATACAGTGGGAAGAGAAATGTAGTAAAATTTTAACAAACATTGAATCTGGATAAAAGGTAGCTGGAAGTTATTTGTACTTTCCTTACAACATTTCTGCAAGTCTGAAATTATGTCAAGTTAAAAATGTTAAGAAATCCAGTTGAAGACACTAATATGAATGAGCAGGTTCTTGCTGTTCCATTTGCTCCATTTGCTGGAGCTCTGCTCATTCCCCTTTATCATGGACTCCTCTCTGGCACCACCTGCTCACCTTCCAGACCTCATGGTGGCTCTTCAGTGTTTCTTGAACATGGCACTCTGCTGGATACAGCAGTGGGCTGGGGTGAACAATACTCAAGTCCTATTGTCAAGGAGTTTTTAATTGCATGTTAAATTTGAAAATTTGCTTTTATTTTCCCTACTATGAAAACTACTGTGCTCATGACAAAAAAATGGCTGGAAAATATTGACAAGGAAAACTGAGAAAACAAAAACATTTATAACCTTGTACATTTAGTTATAGTCATTGCTAGCACCTCAGGGTGTATCCTTTCGAGATGAGTAGGTAGATAGAAAGATAGTTGGATAGATAGATAGACAGAAAAACACTGGTTCACAAAGAACAATGGGAACATATTGTACATATTGTTTTGTAATCTATCTGCTCAAGATTAAGCTAACACTATGTTATATATATCTTTTCATGTCAAAATATAGATTTTGATAATGTATTATTTAATATGTGCATAGCATTCAGGTATAAAACTATATGATTTATTTATTCAGGTGTAAAAGTATATTATTTCTTTAACAATTGCATAACCACAAATCTTCTAGTAAAGTGTGGTGGACAAGAACAAAGTTTTAAAAATCAGTCCTGCTTTTGATTCCTGGAGCTGACCTTCACTAGCTGAACATCCTTGATTAAGTTACTGAGTCTCTTTACCTTCCATTTCTTTATCTATAAATAGGAGTAATTATAGTAAATACCACATAGGATTGTTCCGAGAAATGAGCAAGATAATGCTTGTAATTTCAATAGCGTGATACTCAGCATCTTAAACATAAATCCTTAGTATTCTAACTATTTTCTAAAACTTTTCTAACTATTTTCCCAATGCACAGTGAACAGCTAAGTGCATGCATCCTTTTACATGTCCTTAATAACTTTCTTGGGCTAAGTTATCAGAAATGTAAATGCTGGATCAAAAGACATGTACATTTGGAGGGCTTTGGAACATTAAAGTTGTGTTTCGTTTTACTTGGATAATCCTCTGTGTTTTTGAAAAATCTCATTGAACCTGATTTATCTGGTCACAAGGTAATTACTTCTAGACCCTAGATTTGCTGTCCAGAAGGATCCACGTATTTGTTGGACAATAAATATGGCCAATTATGCCAGCTATGTTAGGAAGTATGGGATTCAGGAGACTTGGTTATTATTATTTAGAAAGATTTTAACAGAGACTTTCTGAATAACTTAATAAAATCTATACACTTGGATAGCAAGTGAATCTTTTATAACAAAGAGGTATAAGAGATCTTTCAAATACCATCAAAAGAGAAGAAAATGTCATAGTGTAAAAGGATGTCCACAGAAGTTTTGGGGGTAGTACTCTGACTGATGCATTGTGGGACACCTCTGCTCTGCTAGAAAATCTAAAGAAAAATCTAAATTCTTGTTCAAGGCTTTGGACTGCAATGCTTTTCTTAGACTCGACATTATCAGAAACCATGCTAAAAAAAAAGCCAATACCTGCAATGGCAAATGCCACTGAGGGGTTACTAGAGATGAAGTCAATAGCATTGGGGCCCATGCCCATTGCTTTGGGAAAATAATAAGAAAGGGGCTTCTAGTCACACAATTGTAAGGAAATACCCACACATTGTTTTTTGGGGAAAAAACCAGGAATTCACTAATTTTTAATCAGTTGTTACAGGCTGGGATAACAAATTCTCTGCTTAGTGAGCCAAATTAGATTTTTTTCACTAGGCTGAGTCCTAAAAATAAAGAAAAAAGTTTTATTAAAGAGTAAAACTGAAATTTAACTTTGGCAATCTTCATGTGACATTAAGTTGGAAATGCTAAGTCTTTAGGGACTGTATTATGCAATATTATAATTGCCTGAGCAGACAACGGAGTCAGCTGTACATTGTAATTACCAAAGAGTTAAGAAGACCATGCCCACAATTGTAGGTAATTTGGAAGGGACACAGTATGTGGCTAAACAAGACTTCTGGGTATATCGTGTGTGTTTTGTGGGGGAAAATGGCAGTGTGCAGTGTGTGTGTGTGTGTGTGTGTGTGTGTGTGTGTGTATTGACATGGGTAGTCATTAAAAGCTCCCCTATCCTAACAGGAGCAAAAAGAGGATCTATAAAATTTTCTTAATCCAGCTCCCAGGATCAGCTGTTGATGCTGATAGGCTATGGCACCACACAGCTGGACTGCTATTTTCAGAATGTTTACCCTATGGTGACAGTGGCAGCAACAATACCAACTTGGTGGACTGATCAGACTTTGTCAAAGTAGAAACTGTAACTGCCACATTTGGATTAGGTGTCCATGGGGTATCAAGAAAGGAAACCAAAAGAAGAAAGGACATCCTATGTTCATTAATTGGAGTTTCAAGTGGTATCAACATGAATATTTACAGACATAACTTTATTTTGTATCTCAAGATGATAAAGACTAGTACTGTCTCTTGAGCCTTATTAGTAGCATATATATATATATTTATATATATATGTACATACGTAAGTATATGTATATTTCCTTAAATGTATATTGCTGGAATTCTCTCAGGCAGTTTAGTGAGAAAACCTGAAAATTTGAAAGAGACCTGATGTTTCCCCTTATCTTCACAGTCAGAATTTTTGAATGGATTGCCAGTTTTCACAGCCCCCTCTTCCCCACCTCCTGCTTTCTCCTCAGCTCACGCCAGTCTGAGTTCCACTATGACCACATCACTAAGTGCTGACTCCTACTCGATGAATTAAATGGGCTCCTTTCAGTCTTTATGCCACTTGTGGCAGAGGCCCACACTGGCCTACATTGTATAATCTTTTTCTTGGTCTCCATAATTTTACATTCTCCTGACTTTCTTCCCTTCTCCCTGGCCTCTCCATTTATTATTTTTCTCCTCTGCCTATTCCTCAAATTTTGTAGTTATCCCTCCTCTCTTCATCTCACGGTTTTAATCACCATGTTCATGAAGATGATTCCTAAATCTTTATCAGAGAGCTTCAGATCTATATATCTCTGACTAGCTACGTTTTTCATTGAGGTGCTTCGCAGACACCCCAGAGTCACCATTTCCCAAAATGTATTAATTGCTATACCATGGCCAAAACATGTTCATTCTCTTATGTTCCATGTCTCTGAATGTAAAGACAATTTGTTTAGTTGCCTGAATCATGAAGTGTGGGTATTATCCTTGGCTTCTCTCATTCCATCCCATCTATGATGGTTAATATTGAGTGTCAACTTGATTGGATTGAAGGATGCAAACTATTGTTCCTGGGTATGTCTGTAAGGGTGTTGCCAAAGGAGATTAACATTTGAGTCAGTGGACTGTGAGAGGCAGACCCACCGTCAATTTGGGTGGGCACCATCTAATCAGCTGCCAGCACGGCTAGGATAAAAGCAGGCAGAGGAACATGGAAGGACTAGACTGGCTGAGTCTTCTGGCCTTCATCTTTCTCCTGTGCTGGAGGCTTCCTGCCCTCAAACATCGGACTCCAAGTCCTTCAGCTTTTGGACTCTTGGACTTAAACCAGTGGTTTGCCAGGGTCCCTCAGATCTTCGACCACAGATGAAGGCTGCACTGTCAGCTTCCCTACTTTTGAGGTTTTGGGACTCTGACTGGCTTCCTTCTTCCTCAGCTTGCAGACAGCCTACTGTGGGACTTCACCTTGTGATAGTATGAGTCAATACTTCTTAATGAACTCCCCTTCATATATACATCTATCCTATTAGTTCTGTCCCTCTAGAGAACCCTAATACACCATCTAATAAAACTCCAAGTCATGGTGACTTTACCTCCTCAAAGTCTATCAAATGTATCCTCTTTACTATTTTCTCTCTGCTATCCCTTGGCCCTCTCCGTGACTCCTTCAGTAACCTCCAAAGAAACATTTCTGCCATAATCTTGCCTTTAATAGTTCTCCACTCTTTAGTCAGAATGATCTAAATGCAAACTTGATTATATAATTTCCATAATTAAACATTTTAGTAACTTTCTATTGCGTTTAGGACAAGGCTTTGGCCCCTTAACATGGTCTTTAAGTCTTTGCATGTTCATTCTTTTAGCAAACGTTGCTGAGTGCTGCCATGAACCAGATACTCTTCTGGGCAATGAGGACCATGTGCTGGTTCTTCTGTACCTCTCATGACACCACATCTACCCTACCATTGTCTGCTAGTGACATTAAACTTCTAGTTTTTTATGCACTCTGTCCTGGATCCAACTCTTTAAATATTTATCTGACACATGTTTATTGAGCACATAATATGTGCAAAGCACTAACGGCACCTCTTGTCTTCCAAGCACACACGTATACTCCTATATCCTCTTTGACTAAATAATTCTGATTCATCTTTCAGGTCTGAGCTCACTCTTCAGGTCTCATCTTTTCAGAAAAACTTTCTTGCCAATTCTCTTTCCCTGGCCCAGTTGGGTTTAGTGACTGTTATCTTTGGTGTCGCATAATATCATGTATTTTTTCCTTGGGAGCACTTATTGCATGATAATTCACTGGTTTGCTTCCCCTATTAGACTCTATAAAGTCAGGAAGGCAGGCCTGAGTCTGTCTTCTTCACAGTTGAAGCTCCAGCATATCCACAGTGCTCAGAACACTGCACCATGGAGTTAGGCTTTTAGACTTGTAATCTAAATCTTTATTTGTGAGAGCACGGTAAGGCCTAAAAAATATTTCTAACCAATCAAAAATTTGTGCAATAGTCTTTATACTAGTTGACAAATTTGCTGTCATAGTGTTCAAGAATGATCATTTAAGTACCAGACCATCTCCAAAAGTATTCATTCCTGATTAAATCTTTCTATCTCAAATAACCACCTTGGAGAATGCATTGTGATTATAGTACTTTAAATAATAACAAACCATCCCCTAGTTTGTAAATAGAGTTAACTTATATTCACCCTTACCATATTAATAAAACTATATATTTTAAAGGAAATTGCTGCTCAGATAATATAACGCACCAGAATTCATACAAACCACAGAAAAAGGCTGCTTTGGGAATAATTAGAAGGAACGTCTAGCAGAACTCTATTATATATACCTGAACCTGATGTGTCAGAGCTTTGAGGTGAGGGGAGGCTGTGGGGCCTGGAGACAGGCTGATTTAGAGCTTGCAGGAAGGCTGTATGGTTCTGGAGCCTATCAGCAGCAGAGATGCACTTGGCTTCTATTTTGTACAGTGACTCCTTAAATGAATTGGGAATCCTATTGCAGAGAACAGTCATTCCAGTTGGATTATGATATTACCCCATTAATATAAGGCTGTCCCAGCACCAAGCCAAAGAAACACTATGCTCAGTGGCCATACTTCCTGCTCAGTTGGTCTCTAGCCTGGCAACACAGAACTAGAGTAAATATAAAACTCCCCCCATTTTCCTTGATCAAATCCTCTAAGATGTGGTATTTGCAATATCTATCAGAACCCATCACTAGGCTTCAGGACTTTGAATATGGGCAAAACTCTCTCATTTCTCACTTCAAAGTTTAACACATGGAAAAAACAATGGGTATGCTAGAATATAGTAACTCAAAATAAGATGAGCGTTATGAAGAAAGAGATCCAATGTCCATCTGTGAAACAAAGTCATTACAAGACATAGGAAATGTTAGAAAACACCTCATATGTTTTTATTAAGATTTTAGAGAACACTAACTCTATGAAAGAAATATGACTTAATATAATGAAATGGACAGACAAACACTTTGAGATTTAATTGCTGGCTTAAAAAAACAATGAAGTGAAGGGCTCTGAATAGCTGATTGGATACAATAGAAAGAAAATAAGTAAATCAGGAGATATTGAAATATTAATTTGGAATTCAGAGAAAAAGTGAAAAAGAAATACAATAGAGGAGAAAGAAAGAGATATTAATATTAGATCCAACAGATCCTTATACATTCTGTGGCTTGCAAAAGAGAAAGCATGAAAAAATAACATATAAGAACAGCAATAATCAAAGTAATTGTGAAAGAAAATATAAGTGAAAAAGCTGAAAATTAGGCAAAATCAATGAAAGGAAATCTAAACCTAGACATTATTTCGGATTTCTTTAAAAAAGAAATATTCTGGAAGCCTCTAAGTAGAAAAATCTGTGAAGGAAACAAAATATTAAGTGTCTTTAAAATATTTGTTGAAATATTCTAAATCCTAGATGATCATAGATAAACATCTAGGGTTTTGATAGTGAAATGTGACTCAGGAACCAATAATAAAAGTAAAGTACAATCCAGATTCAACTTAAAATTGCTCAGGGATGTGGCTGTCAGAATTTGTGATTTATAGCCCAACTTCCACTCCCTCTTATGCAGAGTGCTCAGAGCCCTGTGGTCTAATGGGATGCCTGGTAAGAGGAAAGGGTCTATCCTCTCTAGTCTAGACATTTGACTTTCTTCAGAAGAATTCCACAGAAAAATGACACCAGAATACAATAATCTATCACTATATTCTGGGTTACTCAACCTAAATAGCATCGTTTTTATTTATTCATTTAGTTTTTTGAGACAGTCTCACTCTGTCATCCAGGCTGGAGTGCAGTGGCGCAATCTTGGCTCACTGCAACCTCTGCGTCCTGGGTTCAAGCGATTCTCATGCCTCAGCCATCTGAGTAGCTGGGATTACAGGCATGCACTACCACATCAGCTAATTTTTGTATTTTTAGTAGAGGCAGGGTTTTACCATGTTGGCCAGGCTGGTCTCAAACTCCTGACCTTGGGTGATCCGCCTGCCTTGGCCTCCCAAAGTGCTGGGATTACAGGCGTGAGCCACCACACCCAGCCAAAATACCATCTTTTAAAGAGTTTATTTCACAGTTCTCTGTCTCATTTCCTTATCCCTTGTAAGCAAGTGCTTGAATGCAGAAACACACTCTCACACCCCATTGGAGAGAGGTTGCAAACTGGTGGCCCATAGATTGCACTCAGTATGCGGCTGTATTTAGTTTGACCTGTTCAGTGTTTTAAAAAATTTGGATCAACATATTGAAATTTAGATTTCAACCGATATCCCAGTACTTAGGAGATCTCACACTATGGAGAACAGATTTGCATAGGCCAGTGGTCAGCTGGAGCAGGAGTCAGGCCTCATCAAGTCTGTCTCCAGTCTCACCACCTCTGTGGAAGGAATCCAGTTGCCAGCCATTGCCATGCATGCAAAGCTGTTTTTTTCTTAGAGTAGAGTGAGAATGGTTTACAGTCATACATCTATTGAAAGAGGGAAAACAAAAGATAGAATGAGGAGACCACAGGCTTCCAGAACAATGAAAAACATGTGTATACACATATAAACATAAAAGATACATGCGCGCGCGCACACACACACACACACACACAGAGAAAGTTTAAGAGTTTTTAGTATTTGGGGACTCTGGAGGCTACATGGCATACCTGGAGGTCAGGGAGCAAGGGCAGGGAAAGAGAGAAAGGGACCTGTGGGCCGACACTTTATTGGGGTCAAGGAGTCATCTAAACAGATTTTCCACATGGAGTTTTAATTGGTGCGTTTAAAGCAAGCAGGCATAAGTTCCAGGGGCACACAGAGGTGGTCACTGCAGCATGTCTGCACACTCCATGTTGGGTATGGGGGTCAGGGTGGCAAGTAGAGCAGGTTGCAGCCAGCTGACCTATAATGAGCTGGTCACCAGGAGGCAGTTGTATAAGGCAGCTATCTGGATTGGCCACACAGGAGAACCTGGAAGTGTAGAATTGGAAACCATATCAAGGGTGACTGAGCCCTGAGGGGACATATTTCTTTGTGAAAATTACACTATATATATATATATGTATGTATAAATATGTGTGTGTATATATATGTATATATGTATATATGTGTGTATATGTGTGTATATGTATATATATGCATATACACACATATATACACACACATATTTATACATACATATATATGTATATGCATATATACACACACATATATACACACATATATATATGTATATATATATATTTTTTTTTTGAGACAAAGTCTTGCTCTGTCTCCCAGGCTGGAGTGCAGTGGCGCAATCTCTGCTCACTGCAAGCTCTGCCTCCTGGGTTCATGCCGTTCTCCTCCCTCAGCCTCCCGAGTAGCTGAGACCACAGGCGCCCGCCACCATGCCTGGCTAATTTTTTTGTGTTTTTAGTAGAGACGGGGTTTCACCATGTTAACCAGGATGGTCTCGATCTCCTGACCTCGTGATCCGCCTGCCTTGGCCTCCCAAAGTGTGACTTTGCCAAAAAATACAACAAAAGATACCATTATGAAACAAAGAACAACTGTTATCTAGAAAACCTACATGATTAAAACTTAATTAACTAAAAGAAAGAACTAGAATTTCCACAGGATGAATTTCTGAATGCAAATAAGTGATGCTATTGTGAAAAAGTGGCCATAAATATTTTACAGATGATGAGTTTCTCAAAGAGTGAAACTACGGAGTGAATGAGAAATACTGTTGCTGAGAATAGTGACCATACCTGGGGACTTCTTGGCGGAAAATGAAATATTCTGTGGTGCTTTATATTGCAGCTGATGAAAACAAAGATATAAATCATAATTCTAAGCAGCTAGCTATATTTACTTGTGGTACTGATGAAAAATTTTATGCAACCAATGAATTCATTAAAAGGGTACCCATGATACATAAAATATCAAGGAATGACATTTTTGTGTGCCAAGAAAAGCCTTGATATTCCACTGTAGAGAAGTCAAATTAGTAAGCATGACTATAGAGAAATTCTGTGATGATGCATCTAAAACACAGACTTATTCATGAATTTAAAACCACTGTGGCAACATTTTGCAATGGCAAGGAAGTGAAGTCTGTTTATTGCATCGTTCATCAGGAAACACATTGTACTAATGTATTTATAGATGTGGTAGTTAACGTAGTATACCAGACATGCTTGAATGTCTAGGACCATAAAATATTCAGTGCTTTGTATGATGAATTGGATGCATAACACGATAATCTGTTGTATTCCACATGTGTACTAAAAAGCATAAATGAACAAAAGAAATATAGGTACACAGGGATTTAAAAGAGTACTACATTTCACTGACTTTGCACATTATTTTTAATACCATCTCTGAATTTGGGATGTATCTTACTCAATGATAAGAAGGCACTGTGCAGTATTTTAATAGGCAGATTTTAATTTTTCTTTCTTAGTGATATATAAAATTATGGTGCATCTTACGATTGACGTTATCTGAGATTCTGTGAAATATGATTATAAGAGAATGCCACAAATTTAAGCCATTATAATTTAAAACTTATAAAAAATAGATAAATAGCTATATAAATAGAACTTAACAAAATTGACTTGAGAAATAGAAGTTTTGAAGTGCCCTAGCTAAAAGATGGCCCTGTGATTTTGGAAGAATTGTAAAGCATAAGCTGCCAGAAAATATCATTTGAAAGCAGCAATTTCTGTGATAAGATTAAATTTGAAATCACTTTTGAGGATCAATAGTCTTTGAATTTAGGAAATATTTTGAATTACACAGATACACAATTATAAAGGTAAGACTTACAAATTTTGTGATTGTGGCTGGGGCTGGTCATAGTAGTCTGTTCTCACGCTGCTGATAAAAACATACCTGGCGGGGCACAGTGGCTCATGCCTGTAATCCCAGCACTTTGGGAGGCCAAGGCAGGTGGATCACCTGAGGTCAGGAGTTCAAGACCAGCCTGACCAACATGGTGAAACCCAGTCTCTACTAAAAATACAAAAATTAGCTGGACATGGTGGCGGGCATCTGTAATCCCAGCTACTCAGGAGGCTGAGGCAGGGGAATCGCTTGAACCCGGGAGGCAGAGGTGGCAGTGAGCAGAGATCGCACCATAGTACTCCAGCCTGGGTGACAGAGCAAGGCAAAACTCCCTCAAAACAACAACAACAACAACAACAAAACCCACATACCCAAGACTGGGTAATTTATAAAGGAAAGATGTTTAATGGAATCAGTTTCACAGTTCCACATGGCTAGGGAAGCCTCACAATCATGGCGGAAGGCAAAGGAGAAGCAAAAGCATGGCTTACATGGTGACAGGCAAAAGAGATTGTGTAGGGGAACTCATTTATAAAACCATCAGATCTCATGAGACTTACTCACTACCATCGGAACAGTATGGGGGAAACTGCTCTGTGATTCAATTATCTCCACCCGGCCCCGCCCTTGAGACGTGGGGATTATTACAATTCAAGGTGAGATTTGGGTGGGGACACAGCCAAACCATAAATGGTGAATTGGTATAAATGGTGAATTGACTATTATAAAGGTGCATCGAGCAAAAGGTTCATTATTTTGTTTGGTGATGGATAGTGCATATAATTCTGCCAAAGCAAGATCTCTTTATCTGTTTTTATAGTGTTGTGGCCTATAAACCAATGGTTTATAAACTCAAATACCTATAAGGGCCTGAAAATTAGTATAATGTGTGAAATAAACCAGGGATAAGAAAAACATCTCTCAGAACTATAAAACTTTATTTTACTGAATGAAGCACATAACACAAACATGCATAATATTGGAGAAAATATATTAAATTCATTGAAAAAACACAAACTGGGGTGGACATGGCCGCTCATGCCTGTAATCCCACACTTTGGGAGGCTGAAGCAGATGGATCACTTAAGATCAGGAGTTTGAGACCAGCCTGGCCTCATGGAATGACATGTAAATGTCCTATCAGAGAAATATTTAAAGTGCTTACATAGTGTGTAATGTTAACAAAAACGGCCAAATCTATGATGTAATCTTTAAAAAATATTTTACAGGGCCAGATGCGGTGGCTCACGCCTGTAATCCCAACACTTTGGGAGGCCGAGGTGGGCAGATCATGAGGTCAGGAGCTTGAGACCAGCCTGGCCAACGTGGTGAAACCTCGTTTCTCCTAAAAATACAAAAATTAGCCAGGCATGGTGGCAGGCGCCTGTAATCCCAGCTACTCAGGAGGCTGAGGCAGGAAAATCGCTTGCAGTGAGCTGAGATCGCACCACTGCACTCCAACCTGGGCGAAAGAGCAAAACTCCATCTCAAAAAATTAAAAAATATATATATAACATATTTCAGGTATACATAAAAGTATAAATGATAATATAATAATAATAAACACCTATCTCCTAACCTAAGAGCTGAACCATTACAAAATAATGGAATCTCTTTTTATACTACTCTTCCATCAGCAGTAACCACGTTCCTGAATGAGGTGTTTATAATTCTCACACATTTCTTCCTGTTTTCTCACACACTTATGGAACCCTGTATAATATGTGGTGGTGTTTTGTAGATATTTAAGAACTGCAATAATGGTATCCTAGTATATAAATTGCCCTAAAACTTTCCTTGTTCATTCAACAATATGTTTGTGAGGTCATCCATGTTCAGTTGCACTGCTGTGTAGCACACCATTGCATGAATATATCACAATGTGTTTATCCATTTATCTATTAATAGGTATTTTGATGTTTCTAATTTGGTCCATGTTGGAGCTGAGATTTGCAATTATCAGCTGTTATGACTCCAGAACCTCCAGGCTAAACAACTGACTACACTACTTTCAATTGGAGTCTCTCTGAAACTTCATATCCTAGAAACAAAAAGTAGCGGAAAAACCTCTGTCCATGATATTCAAACTCGTTGCTCAAAGATCTAAATGGAAAATAAAAGACACAAAATAGTGCAGTAGGAATCCCCAGGTTTATACCAAACTAAACCGTGCGTAAAATCAATTATTTAATTCCATCAGGTGTTTAAACAAGTCGAAAGGCACTCAAATATCACCTTCCCCAGGCTCTTACTAATTATTTCCATAATTAATCTGAGGTTGGAATGTCTGGGGCTAACTCTGGAAATCCTTAAAGTTCATAGATGGGTGATTAGGTTTTTCATGTTTCCCTCAGGCTATGGATATCTGTGTTCACACTTCCACATATGAAGGGCTCGGCTACCTCTCTCCTCCAACTAGGCGATGCCTGAGGACCTGAACTGCGTCTGCAACTTGGGAGATGCTAGTCCTCAGCAAAACAGTGAAGTCCATACACTTTGTCTTCACCAATTCTTCTTCAGTTTCCCCTACTTCTACTATAGGCATGGATGACCCTCAAGTGCACACTGCATATTTGCTGAATGATTAGGAGAAGAGATGATCTGGAATGAGAGGGACTTGGAGCATTCTCCCAATATAATTACAAACTATTACATAGTTGTGTATATTTAGGGCCTTTTTTTGCACAGAAAAGCTTGGGGTTAACGCCTGTGTCGTCATTTCATCTCCCAACCTTATTTAAAAGTACGACACCTGCTCAGGCAGTATTTAAGTGAATAGCACCATTAAATAAATCAACCTTTATTTAAATTTAATCATAAACCTGTCAAGTTAAATATACCTTGCAAACAAAGTGGATCAAGTAGAATAAAACAAACTATGTAAGAGGCTCTAGCAATAACCCATTCTTTAGATCTTCTCTGACAGTTCATCTTTTTTTTTTTTTCGGTACTGAAATTTAATCTTCTATTTAAATTTCCCATTGAGTCTGAGCCAGGCCATTCTAAGAATGATGCTTTTTTTTTCCTGGTCCACAACTAACTTATGTGTTTATCCCTTCTCTACGTGTCTGCTCATGGACTTAATTGTTCCATTTATGTGATTTTGTACCACTCAGCACAGCATAAATCTTTTGGTTACAAGGGCCAGAAATTCAATTCAAACAGATTTAGGCAAGAGTGGTATGTATTGGTTCATGGAATATGATAAAAGGTTGCACAATGAAACCAAAACAGGGCAAGGATATAGCTGGGCCTCTGGAACATCAGGAACTGAATAAAAGCAGGTTTTAGCCATATTCACTTCTTGTCGCTGTTCCTTTCTGCGTGTAATAGGCTATATGGTAGAGAATATAGCTATGAGAAGCTGCTGGATTTCATGTCTTACCAATGTTTTCTTTGATCAAGTTAGAAAATTCCCAAAAACAGACTTTGATGGGCTTGCAATGGATCCATCAAATATGGTAAAGGGTGGGATCATGGAGAACTCTTGGCGACAGCACGAGGAGGAGCAGTTGCCTCTAGGTGGAGGTGGTTGTTCTCTGAAGAAAGGAGGGACTGAGAAGTCAGAAAAAAAAAAAAAGGCCTTTTCCAACCATCCTCACTACCTCTTGCCCACTTGCTCCTCCCAGAATTTTACAGCCTCTAATCTTCCCAACATTTTCCTTCTACCTTTATAACCCAAATCAAATCTTATATTTTTCAGGGTAGCCTCTCTTTTGATGACTACAAGTCTATTTCTAGTTCCAACCTCTAATCTGAGTTTCACTTCTTCATTTTCAAAGGTCTGCTGGTGTTTTCTAAGTGGAAAACATGATGTCTACCCAGTTGTAATACACTCCAAGTTTTACTATTTCTTCCAAATTCAAACCAACTTCCTCTCTCAACTTCTTTAATTTTTCTTAAGTGATTACATCATATTAGAATCCCACAATGAAATCCTCCCTGATTCTTCCTTCCCTATCAACTGCCATATTAAGACACTAGTTGATGATGTTTTTCCAAAGGTCTCTCAGTCTATTCCTTCTTCATTATTCCTACCACCTCATCCCAGACCAAATTTCCTTTTATTGTAACTGAAGTGTACATGGTTCAAATCCTCTGTCTCCTCCTCGTCAAATAAATCCTGCACATAAAATAACTGCTGTGGTTGTGTCACTTCCTTACTTAAGATTCTGTTATAACCGCTAACATGAAAAAGCCCCAACTCTTGAGCTTAGCTCCATAATCTGACCTCTACCTGCTATAGAGAACTTGCTATGCTCATTCCCACCTCTAAACCTTTGTCTATGACATTCACTTGCATTCTGATCCAAAGCCTGGTTACACAGTTTGTTTATGCCAATAATTTTGACACCTAATTAGATGCAGCCTCTTATTGCTATTTAAATGTTTCCTATATGTTTGTGTGTAACCCTCAACTAAATTGAAGGTTCTATGCTAAACAGACCACATTTTATTACTCTGTATCACCCTTCGAGCCTAAATGCAGGGTACTAGAAAGGGCTAGTATGTGGGCAAATACAAACAACTATTATTTTCTCTTCTCTTAGTTTCTTGAAAATATAACAATTTCAAGAAAAAATCCAATGTGGAATCCAAAAAAGTTGAACTCATAGAAGTACTGTACAACATTGTGACTATAGTTAATAACCATGTATTATATTACTGAAAATTGCTAACAGAATAGGTTTTAAGTGTTTTCACCACAAAGATATGGTATGTATGTGAGGTAATGCTTATGTTAATTAACTCGATTTAGCCATTCCACAACATGTGCCTATTTCAAAACAACATGTTGTATATGATAAATATATACAATTTTTATTTTTCAATCAAAAAATAAAGCAAAAATGATTACATTGCATTGTGGGATTTACAATAGATATGTATGTAAAATATATGACAAAAAGGGCACAAAGGATGAGGATTGGTAGCCAATGAAACCATACTTTTGCAAGATAATTGTATATAATATTAACTCTAAGTAGTTATCACAGGATAAGAATTGATTCTGTAATCCTTACAGCAACCACCAAACTTTTATAAAAATAGGTATATCTAAAGCGCAATAGAAGATTTAAAAAATTTTTTTCTAAAAGAAGTCAGGAAAGAAGGAACAGAAAACAAAAACAGATGGAACACATAAAAGACAAAATACCAACATTGTACACCTAAATCCAACCATATCGAAATTACCTTGAATGTAAATGAGCTATAATCAAAGGGCAGCAATTAAAAGACTGGATAAAAATAATATCCAACAACGTTCTTCCCTTAACAAACATTTTTTTTTTAATTTTCTGAGATGGCTGACTGTAGGGAGACCTGCTGAAACTATTGCTATGGAATAAAAGATGAAATGCTCCTGATTATTGTAAATACAAAATTGCATGCAGGATTGTGTAAAGACAATGCCAGGTTGGACTGCCAGAATGAGCCAACAGCGCATGATGTGCTTCCCCCTGCAGAGAGCTTATGAATGGACATGCAGTCAGGGAGGTTTCACATCACCAAGATTCCTATCCCAGAAAAGCAGATGTTCATAGCTCTGGGAATGGAATGCGACCCTTGTGGAGAGCCTATAAACAGACGCATGGGCAGGGGCGCCTGTCCATATGGATAAGATAGGGCTATAAATGCCCTCATCTTGCCACGGCTCTTCTAGGACTCTTTAGGGTTAAGGCATACTCTCTTCTGAGAATTTCTGGTCTAACCAGTTGTCTAGCTTCATGTCCTGTTTCCATGGATTGTTTGTAACCAGCTTTTGTTGCAATTGTTACTGCTGATTAATATCTTGCTAATCATAGGTTATGGAAAGATTGTGTTTCTGTTTTAAGGCTCTGTTAGAAATTACTGATGCACACACTATATTGTAAATTCTTATCTCTGTATACTGTACTTCTACAAACAAATGTACTGTACTTCTACATACAAATGTTATGTTAAAGAATTACTTCATCCCCATGTGACTATCTCACCTCATAATCAAATGACCCTAAATCCCTCACTAACCTACCCCTGCCCTCACTAAACTTAAGAATAAATGCTAGTATATCCAGTGCATTGCTGGCACCGTGGGAGCAGAAAGCGGTGACCCCCCTGGACCCAGCTTTCACTATCTTGTGTGTGTCTATTATTTCTCGACCTGCCGGTCCGCCTGGGAACAAAGAGAGAGCCCCATTGCATTGCAGGCTGCTGGCCAGATACCGCAATATCTGACACTTTCATTTTCAAGTGGGGTTGACTCTTTGTAGTCCAGAGTGCTGTGGGCCTGTCTGGAATGACATGGTTTCTAAGGTCAAAATGCAAAGTAAACACAGGTCACTATGAGCTGTACTTTCTCCAATGTGCTGGTCTACTTGTTTTACTTTTCTTTTTGTAAAATACTTGTTCTTCATTTTTTTCTATTGTGGTAAAATACGAAAAACAAAATTTACCAACTTAACCATTTTTAAGGGTACAACTCAGTGGTGTTAAATACATTCATAATATGCAACCATCATCATTGTGCATCTCTATGATTCTTTTCATCTTATGAAACCAAAACTCTATACCTATTAAACAATAACTCCTAATTCCCCCCTTGCTCAGGCACTTGGCAGCCACCATTCTATTTTCTGCCTCCATGATTTTAATTACCCTATTATCTCATATAAGTGGAATCATATAATATTTCTTTTTGTGACTGACTTGTTGCAGTTAGCATAATGTTCTCAAGGTTTAACCATGTTTTAGCATAATGCAGACTCTTTCCTTTTTAAGGCTGAATAAAATTCCATTATATGAATAGACCACATTTTTCTTATCCATTCATTGTTGATGGACACTTTGGTTGCTTCCATATTTTAGTTATTGTTAGTAATGCTACTATAAACACAGATGTACAAATAATCTTTTTGAGATCCTGCTTTCAATTCTTTTGGGTATATACACGGAAGTGGAATTACTGGATTATATGGTAATTTTATTTTTAACTCTTTGGGGAACTGCCATACTGTTTTCCACGGTATGGAAAGTCTTTGCTTAAGCCAATGTCTAGAAGGATTTTTCCGATGTTATTAATATCTTCTAGAGTCTTTATGGTTTCAGGTCTTAGACTTAAGTCTGATCCATCTTGAGTTGGTTTTTGTATGAGATGAGAGAGGAGGATCCAGTTTCATTTGTTGATGTCATTTCCCCACTTCATGTTTTTGTTCACTTTGTCAAAGATCAGTTTGTCGTATTTGGCTTTATTTCTGGGTTCTCTATTCTGTTCCATTGGCCTATGTGCCTATTTTTATACCAGTACCATGCTGTTTTGGTGACTATGGCCTTATAGTATAGTTGAAGTTGTGTAAAGTGATGCCTCCAAATTTGTTATTTTTGCTTAGTCTTGCTTTGGCTATGTGGACTCCATTGTTTTTTCTAGTTCTGTGAAGAATGGTGGTGGCATTTTGGTGGGAATTGCGTTGAATTTGTAGATTGCTTTGGCAGTGTGGTCATTTTCACAATATTGATTCTACCCATCCATGAGCATGAGATGTGTTTCCATTTGTTTGTGTCATCTATGATTTCTTTCAGCGGTGTTTTGTAGTTTTCCTTGTAGAGGTCTTTCACATCCTTGGTTAGGTATACAGGTATATTCCTAAGGTTTTTTTTTTCTTTTTTCTTTTTGTAGCTATTGTGAAAAGGGTTGAGTTCATGATTTGATTCTCAGCTTGGTCACTGTTAGCATATAGCAGAGCTACTGATTTGTGTACATTAATTTTGCATCTGGAAACTTTTCTGAATTCATTTACCAGTTCTAGGAGCTTTTTGGATAAGTCTTTAGGGTTTTCTAGGTATACGATCATATCGTCAGCAAACAGTGACAGTTTGACTTCCTCTTTGCCAATTTGGATGCCCCTTATTTCTTGCTCTTTTCTGATTGTTCTGGCTTGAACTTCCAATACCATGTTGAATAGAAGTGGTGAAAGTGGGCATCCTTGTCTTGTTACAGTTCTCAGGGGAAATCCTTTCAACTTTTCCCCGTTTAGTGTAATGTTGGCTGTGGGTTTGTCATAGATGGCTTTTATTACCTTAAGGTAGTCCCTTCTATGCTGATTTTGCTGAGAGTTTTAATCATTATAATTTTGATTTGCATTTTCCCAATGATTAATGATGTCGAACATCTTTTCATGTGTTTATTGGCCATTTGTGTGTCTTCTTTGGAGAAATGTCCATTCAAGTCCTTTGCCCCCCTACCCCCGCCCTTTTCTTTTGAATGAAGCAACAAAAGCAAAGATTTATTGAAAATGAAAGTATACTCCACAGTGTGGGAGCAGGCCCAAGCAGCGGGCTCAAGGGCCCAATACAGAATCTTTTCAGGTCTAAATACCCCCTAGAGGTTGGTGTTCCCCCCTTCAGAGTGGTGAGTTACCCCAGGCCCTGGGTGGGTCCACAGATGATATCTGGGAGCCAGGGATTAAAGTAAAAAACCCTAGAAATTTACCTGGTATCCCATTCTACTGAAGCTAAGCTGGCACTCAAACCACAAGACAAAGTTTTTCCCATTCTTCTCTGCCCTTTCCCCAGGCAGAGGAGCCTCTCTTGTGGCCACCAACACCACGGTTCCACAGGGAGTTCTGCCAGGCCTCCACTGATGTTCACTTAAAGATTAAGAGCTCTTCAGTCAGCTTGTGATGAATGCTGCCAGGCCTAGAACTCATTCTTCAGGGTAGTAGATTTCCCTGCAGCCCAGGACAGGCTCAGAAATACTGACCAAGAGCCTAGGACTGGATTCAGGGACTCCAAGATCCTGCTTGGTGCTCTAACCTACTGTGGCTAAATTGGGACCTAAGGTGGAAGACAAAGCCCCATTTACTTTTCCTCTTGCTTTTCTTAAACCATAACCACCACAGCTGGAGATGTGCTGGATCACACCTGAAGCCAACATGTCTCAGAGCCCAAACTGCAGCATATTACCTGGATATCACTGTTGGTTATTCAGGGCCCGGGGGCTCTTTAGTCAGTAGGTGATGCATCCTGTCAGGTCTCCACTTTTACAGGGCAGCACTGAGTTCAATGTAAAGTCCCTCAATCACTGCACTCTCCTTCTCCGAAAGAAATTGATTTCTCCACAATGTGTGGCTGCTTTCGGGGGGTGTGGGCAGGGTGGCACAAACACTCTCTTAGCCACTCTGACATAGGTCATGTGCCCCCCAAGTCCACTGGCTCTGAGCCTAACCTAGCACTAAGATTTGACCAGGAATTGCAGTCCTTGTGGCCCAATCTGCCCCTCAAACTTACTTAGAGACCTAGATCACTCCGTTTTGCAGTGGCAAGGCTGGCCAGAAGTTCTGGCCTCTGGGATAGGCAATTCCCTTCTGGCTAGGGCCAATTCAAATGCTCCCTCCATGGACAGATGTCAGCTGAATTTCACCTGGTTCTGCTTTCTGCTGTGACAGGGCAGCACGGAGTTCAATGCAAAGCTTCACACCTGCTGTGCCCTCCCTCAAGCACACAGATATTCTATGCCATGTGGCTGTTGCCAAGGCATAGGGAGGGGTATAGGCTTCTATTCAGCCACGTTGCTCCATCCCTTCCCCTTCCCTTTTCTAAGCTAATAAGTCATTACATAAATTAGTCTTTTTTTTTGTTTTTTGATGGAGTCTCGCTCTGTCACCCAGGCTGGAGTTCAGTAGTGCCATCTTGGCTCACTGCAGCCTCCACCTCCCAGGTTCAAGCAATTCTCTTGCCTCAGCCTCCTGAGTAGCTGGGATTACAGGTGCATGCCACAATGCCCAGCTAATTTTTGTATTTTTAGTAGAGACAGGATTTCACCATGTTGGCCAGGCTGGTCTCCAACTCCTGACCTCAAGTGATCCACCCGCCTTGGCCTCCCAAAGTGCTAGTATTACAGGCTCTCAAAAATGAGCTACCATGCCCAGCCTAAATTAGTGTTTTTAAATTATGTACAAAACAAAGCGTGGAGTTACAAACTAAAGTTACAATAATACTAGCTTTTAGACTCATAATTTTTAAAGTGTATTAATCCCTTTAATCATGTAGAGAACAAAAAGTGGAGTTACAAACTGTTGTTACTAACTTACACTAGCTTTTATTAACTGCCCATGTAGCTTTATTAAGGTCTTTTTTTTTTTTCATACAGCTTTGAATTCCTATCTAGTGTTCTTTTGTTTCACCTTGCAGGGCTCCCTTAAGCATTTCTTGCAGAGCAGATCTGGTGGTAATGAACTCTATCAGATTTTCTTTGTCTGAAAATGTCTTAATTTCTTCATCACATTTGAAGGACAGTTTATTGAATGAATATAGGATGGTTGACAGTATTGTTTTTAGCACTTTGAATATATCGGTCCAGTGCCTTTCTCTTAACAGACATATTTGAAAAATAAAGAGATATTTGAAAATAATAGGATAGAAAAATTAACCAAGTGATGTAGTTTGGATGTTGTTCTCTCTAAATCTCATGTTGAAATGTAATCCTTAATGTTGGAGGTGGGGCCTGGTGGCATGTGTTTAAACTATGAGGGCAGATCTCTTGCGGCTTTGTGCTTTCCTTACGATAGTGAGTGAGCTCTCATGAGACCTGGATGTTTAAAAGTGTAGTGCATCTCCCCTCCCCTCTCTCTCTTGCTCCGGCTCTTGCCATGTGAGATGCCTGATCCCCCTTAACTTTCCATCATGACTGTAAACTTCCTGAGGTCTCACCAGAAGCAGATGCTGTCGCTGTGCTTCCTGTATAGCTTGCAAAACCATGAGCCAATTAAACCTCTTTTCTTATAAATTATCCAGCCTCAGATATTTGTTTATAGCAATGCAAGAACGACCTAACACACCAAGAAAACGAAAAGCATATCAATGCTAGAGTGACTATTTTAATATCAAAGTGAACTTCAAGGCAAGTATTATAAGATATAACGTATTATGAGAGATAAAGGTAATTTTAAATTATTTTATAATTCTAAAATTATAAAAGGGTAAATTCATCAAATACACATAACAATTATAAACATGTAAGAATTTAATATCAGAGCTTCAAAAAGGATGAAGCAAACACTGACAGGACTACAGAGAGAAGTAGACACATCCATAATTGTGGCAAAAGATTTTTACACTTCTTTCTTATTATTTGAGATTAAAATGAGACAAAAAGTCAGTAAGAATGTAGAAGATCTAAATAACACTATCAAGCACCTTGACCTAATTGATAGTTATGGGGCACTACATTCAACAACAGCATATCTTTTTCAAATATACATGAATTATTCACAAAGATAGACAATATGCTGGGCCATAAAGTAAGTCTCGATACATTTCAAAAGATTGAAATATTACAGAATATGTTTTCTGATGGCAATGGAATTAAATTAGAAATTAGTATCAATAAGATATCTAGTGAAGTCCCAAATTCTTGGAAATTAAACAGTGCAATTCTACATAAAACATTGGTTAAACCACAAATATAAAGTATAATTAGATAAAAGTTCAAGTTGAATAAAAATGAAAATGTAACATATCAAAATTTGTGTGATGCAGCAAAGAAGTGTTGAGCAGGAAACTTAAAGCTTAAATGTTTATATTAGAACAAAAAAATGTTAAATTATTGATCAAATTCTCTGCCTTAAGAAGCTAAAACAGGAAGAGAAATTAAACCAAAGAAAGAAGAAAAGAAATAATAAATAATAAAACATAAATAGGAAATAAAAGAGAAAATCAGGTGAAACCAAATGATGATTGCTTGTAAACATCAATAAGTTGATGAATCAGTAGCTAGAACAATAAATAAAAAGAGACAACAAAATAATCAAAACTGAGAATGAGGGAATAGAAAGCCGGATACTACAGACATTAAAATGTTAATAAAGGGACATTCTGATCAAATTTATGGCAAAAAGTTAAAAACTTAGATAAAATGGACAAACTCCTTAAAAAATGAAACCAAAATAGACACAAGAAGAAATAGAAAATCTTAATAGTACTATATCTATTAAATAGGTTGTAATTATTTTAAAAAAAGCAAACCTTCATGAATTAAAAACTTCAGGTCCAAATGGTTTCTCTCATGAATCATATCAAATATTTAGAGAAGAAATAATACCAATCTTACACAAAGTTTTAAGATAATAAAGATGGAGGAAATGTTTTCTAACTTGTTTCATTAGGCCAGAATAACCTTGTCACCAAATCTTGACGAAGATATGTAATTAAAAAAAAATAAAAATAGAGGTTGGTATTCCACATAAACATATATACAAAGATCCTTGACAATATATTAGCAAATAAAGTAGTGCAACATATAAAGAGAATAATACACTATGACTAAGTGGGGCTTATACCAGGAATGCAGAGTTTATTTAACATTCGAAGATTGATCAGTGTAATTTACCATGTTAATGAAATGGAGAAGAAAAACTGTAGGATCATCTCAATAAATGCAAAAAAATTTTAAAATAAAATTCAATACTCATTAATGGTAAAAATTGTTAGCAAAGTAGGAATTAAAATGGGCTTTTTACAGCTGATAAAGGGAATCTAAAAATGACCTACAGTTAACTATACCCAGGGATGAAATAGTGAATATTTTCTTCCTAAAAACAGGAACAAGGCCGGAATGTGTACTCACATTAAATCTAATCAGCACTACACTGGAGATCCTAGTCAGTGAAATAAATTTAAAAAAAAAAAATAAAGGGCATACATATGGAGAAAGAAGAAATAAAATTGTCTTTATTTGCTGATGACTAAGTATAAAATTTCAAAGAATCTTCAAACAGCTACTAGAACCAATATATTAATTCGGTATAGTTGTAAGATAATGGTTAACATACAAAAATCAATTGTATTTTTATATGCTGGTAGCAAATAAAAATGTAAACAACTCTATATACAATAACATTATTAAATATTAAATACATAAGAATAATTTTACCAAAAGACCTTTAAACTAAAAATTACAAAACATTGTTGAGATAAATTAAAGACAAAAAATAAAGAGATATGTTTATAGATTTTCAGATGGAATATTTTTGAATATTTAAAAACTTGCTAGTAGTCTACCATAATCAAAAAGTGAGGTATTGGTTAAAGGCTGGACAAATAGATCACTGGAATGCAATATAGAAACCAGAAAAAGATTCATGCATATATAGTCGTATGATTTTCAACAAGAGTTCAAGTCAATTTGAAAATAAAAATCTTCAGTGAATGATATTGGAATACTTAGATAGACATATAAAAACAGTGAAGTTCAGCCCTACTTAATACTACAAAAAAAATTAATTCAAGATCAATTATAGTCCCAAACATCAAAGTAAAAACTATGAAAATTCTAGAGAAAATCATAGAAACTGTTTTTGCATGTCAGAGGCAGGCAGATATTTTTTATAGCAGACACAAAAAGCACAAGCATTGTAGAAAAAAAATGACATTAGATTTTATTAAAAGTCATCATTTCTGCTTATCAGCACACTATTAAAAAATAAAAAGGAAAACCACAGTCTGGGTCAAAATATTCACAATGCATATATCAGACAAAGGACTTGTATCCAGAGTGTATATGTTATATATATATATATTTTTTTCACATACATAAATACATATATGTATGTATATATACACGCACATAAATCAATAAATTTCTACAAATCAATAATAAAAAGACAAGTTAATATAAAACAGTTGTGTATATATAGGAGTTGGATAAGAATACATATATGTATATTATCACACATACACAAATGCTACAAATCAATAAACTCTTATAAATCAATAATAAAAAGATAACTCAATATTAAAATGGGCAAACAGTTACTTTATAATAGAAAAAATACAAATAGCCAAGAAGCACACAAAATTGTTCTCCATATCATCAGTTAGAAGACAAATGCAAATGGAAACCACAATGAGATACCATTTCATCCCCACTAGAATGGCCAAAATCAAAAAGACTGACAACACCAAATGTTGGTGAGAATGTGGAACAGCTCTCCTACATTATTGAGGGGAGCATAAAATGTCAGAATCACTCTGGAAAACTCTTTAACAGTTTTTATAAAGTTAAATGAATATAAATTTTTTAACACAGTAATTTCACTCCTAGGTATTTACCTGAGAAATGAACCTATGCCTACAAAGAAATGGATTCAAGAATGTGTATAGAAACTTTATTCATAGTAGCCCCACACTGTAGGCAATGGAAAATGTTCAGCAATAGTGAGTAGGTAAGCAAGCAGTGACTCATATAATATTATGGGTGAATCTCAGAAACATAATGTTAAAAATAAAGCCATACAAATAAACATATGAAAAGATGCTCCACCTCTACGCCAACAGGGCATCTAGAAGAGTGGATCTCAACATTGGCTGCACCCCGAAATCACCTGAGGAGCATTAAAGAAAAAAAGCCTCATTTCGTCTCAAGAGATTTGATTTTATCGGTCGTATTTGGCCCGGACATTGAGATTTTTTAAAAGTCCCTTAGATAATTTCAATGTGGAGCCAAGAGCGAGGACCTACGTCTTTAAGGGAATCCTGGGACAACGTCAGTGTCCACCAAGGAAAGGAAGCCAGATGAGGTTGCAAATTTTGTAGCCACTGGAGGTGAAGAAATGGCTAATTTTTGGAGGAAAACTGAGGTGAAGATCTGGATCTATTAAGACCAAGTGCCTGAGAGGAGGAAACAGTTCTCTGGCCCCACAGCTGGCAGAACTAAGAGCCTTGGTGGTGAGCTGCTACAACTGTGAAGCCTGTGAACTGCGAAGCCGATCAAGATTTAAATGTCTGGTATACCTTGTTTTCTCCTGAGTCTTTCAGTACCTGATTTGAGGAAAGCCTTCCTGGCTGGGTTCCTGTGCAGGAATACAGAGAATGCCAAATCTCTACAAATATACCTTTCAGCTAGGCGATTTTGGTAGGGTCTCCAACTAGAGAGACCAATACTCGGTACCAGGCAAAGCACCATCTTCAAAGGCAAATTGGGCATAGCCAGAAAGCCCACACAGGGCACCTACTGGCCCAGGTCACCTACTGAGCAAATATCTGCTTCTCTTCCATCATTATAGAGTAGGTCAAAGTGCATTTCTGGATCAGTGTATTTTCAGACAAAACGACCCCTATCTTCTAGTACCTCTTGAAGTTGAAGTTATGTGGTACCTCTTGAAGCTGAAATTATGACATAATTATCTTTCCAAGTTTGTCTTTGTTTCCGTGAAAATTGTGAAGTTTGAAGAGGATTATATCCTTATTGTAGTAGTGAATATTTCCAAAAATGATGCTAGCACCAGTTCCGAGAAAGAGGTTTAACAGTCATGTTAAAAGCCAAACATATTATCTTGGGATTTAGATATTATTTCAGAAGAGATGATTTCTCATGGTTTGATTTATACCAATAATAAGCTATAGTATATAAAGGATTTACACCAAATACTTAATTATTTTGTTCATTTTATCAAAACAAACCTAGGGTACCAACATTATTCTTGCCTAGGCCATGTATAGTGCTTAATTATTTTATTCATCTATAAGTGAGTTCATTGATACAAAGTGGAGAGACTTTCAATTGTGTTTTATAGAAGAAATTGGAAGGCTTTGTGAGGAATCAGAATTGTATTCCTGAAGAATCAGAGGCATATTTATGAAGACTCACAGGCGTATTAATGAAGAGCTCATTTCATGTCCATTCTCAGCACAGTGTCCGGGAATCTGCCTTGTGGTCGGCTCTTACCTTCAGGCTGCTCTGAGCCCAGAGCAGAATGGTCGTCACAGCTCTCCTCAACTTGGCATTGCCTGAGATCAGGACAGCTGCATGCCCAGAGGGACAAGCTGCCATTATCCCAACACAAACCATCACCCCTATTTTGTCACGCCACAGAATCAGTAGGGGCACAGAGATGAAGGCAGCACAGGATGATATCACAAAGAAGCAGAAAAAGGAGACAAGAGACTTGAGGGCCTTAATGTGGGCCTCCAGGCTGGGGTCACGAGAGTCTCTGGTATAGACCTTCATTGTCCTCATGTGCCTTCCCAGGGAGACAGTCAGCATCCCAGAAGAAACCAGAAACAATAGGAAAGGAGGCACAGACCACAGATAGCAGAAGAGAAAGGAATAAAATAAGTTGAGATCTTTAATCTGCCAGTTGAGCCTTGTATTGTTATTCATGAATAGCACAGTTGTGACTGTGAAGTGAGGTCTGCTAAAAAAGCACCAAACACAGAGGACAGTGCAGATGCAGGAGCAAAGAATAATACCCAGGAGCATCTGGGAGATCTTCCTGGAGACCCAGCTTGCCAAGCAGATCAGGAAGGTGTGAGAGAAACGGATGAGCTTGGAGCAGTAAAGCAGGCTGAGGCAGGCAGCAAGCCAGAGGTTGGCTTGGTTTGCAATCATCCATAGCATGTTGATGGCTTGGTAGCTGTGGTTCAGTGGTTCACTCAACTTCTGGAAGTGGGTAAGCTGGATAGCACTCAGGAACAGCAGTCCATGCAGGAAAAGCCGGCTGATGCTGAGACACAGCAGCACACAATCACTGTTGCTCAGTGGCTGCCTCTTCACTACATCCCAAAAATTCACCAAGAAAACGAAGGCATTGGTCAGAAACCCCACTGCGAACTCCAGGACTGAAATGAACAGAAATGTACTCCTGACTTCATAGGACACAGTGTGGATGCGAGTTAGAGTCAACATGATGTCACTTCTCTAATTGGCTATTCTACTTCTCTTCTCTAGTTGGCTAATCTAAAGACCTAGTTGCCACCCAGTGCAGAAAGGTAAATGTACGTTCCAAGCCAGGACCTTTCCTTCACAAAGCATCCAGCTCTTTGCCTAGATCTATCCCAAAGCGAGCGCATAAAAAGTTCTGGCAGGAAACTTAGAGGGATGTTGTTTCTCTAGAACATCTCTTGGATACACATAAGAGCTTATCATAGGGTGGAAGACTGATGGTTCTACCTCTTGGGTGATGCAAGATTAATAAATCCAGGTATTCCTGTACAACCGCCTTCCCAGAAGGCCGTAGCACAGCATCACGGATGCAAACAAAACAGGGCCTCAATTTCCCCAATCCAGTTTTGCATGCCCATCTGGACCTGTGGGGGTGGCGAAGAGAACAGGATTTGCTTATGGGTTTTGAGGCAACCTGCAGCAGGCAAAGCAGATATTCTTGGTGATCTAAGGTTTGAAATAGAGTCTCTTTTCATTTGCATTCCTTCTCTCATCTGCGAAGTAATGACTCTTATCACAGACTGTGTTTTTAATACAGATAAATGCATGGTTCCTTTCCATGTGTCAGTGTATGATTGCAGTTTTATTTGCTGTTGCCAAAGGTTTCATGCAATCATCATTATTATGCCAGGCACTGTGCCTGGCAAGGAGAATATTAACATGAACAAGACTAGCACACTGTCATGAAGGGAGAGGAAAGGGGGCATAGCTGGTTTGGATTATTATTATGTTTATTTTTTAATTAGTATAAGTTCTGGGGTACATGTGCAGAACATGCAGGCTTGTTACATAGGCATACACCTGCCATGGTGGTTCGCTGCACCCATCAACCCGTTATCTATATTAGGTATTTCTCCTAATGGTCTCCTTCCCCTTGCCCCCTACCCCCTGACAGGCCCTGGTGTTTGATGTTCCCCTCCCTGTGTCCATGTGTTCTCATTGTTCAACTGCCACTTATGAGTGAATTTCCCCCGATAAATCCTTTAAGAGTTATTTGTGCTGCCCCATTGGTGTTTTTCGATACTTTCTCTTTGTATTTTTTATGTTTTCTTTTGACTAAAGCTCCTTTTTTATTATTAGTAGTGACATAAGTCAGTGATTACTAAAGATGTTCACTTTTGTTTTATTCTGAACTGTTCATACGCAGATATTTATGTAGTCCTTATTTGTGCATCATGATGTAGCAGTTGTATTTAATTAATTGTGTTTGTGACCAATTAATTTGGGTCATTCATGCTTACAGAGTGTCAAACACAGAATTCTGCACTTTCAACTTAAGCTAATTTTCTCCTTGTCTTCACCACACCAGGTGGCGGTGTTGCACTAAAGGTGTTTAGAAAAGATGTTTGCCTCCCTAAAAAGTCTAGGTAGAAACTTGCTCTACTGCACAAGCAGAGATATATAACTATACAGTTAGAACCATTTATATCAAGATTATAATCTTTTATTAAAAAATAAAGTTCTTTATGTTATTTCTTGGAACACCAGATCCAATCTTAATTTTTCAATAATCAAGGGCTCTTTCAGAGAAAGGTAACACAAACCTTCATTGATACACCCCCTCCATTTGACTTATGTACACACAGTGTTTGGGATTATCTAAGTAATCTCCTTTGCAGATAGTCCTTAGCTATTGGCTATTTTTTGAAAAATGGTTTACTCAGGAAGCTAAAAACAGTAAAGTCAACTGCAATGCCAGTAAGAGCAGTGGTAGGAACACAAAAGCTCCTTATTTGTTGTTAGTAGTGATATAAGTCAGTGATTACATCTTTATCAGATGTAATTAAAAAAATCTTAGTCCCTGGATTTTGCAACTAAACAGATGTTAAAAATTCTTAACCTATATAAATTTGTGTTTAGACTTTTGCTGCCATTTATTTTTGGAGATTGGAATTACATTCTTTGGATTGATTTTTAAAAATTGGTCTTTGTTAGCTTGACAGAAGAACACTATTATTAGTAATATCAAAACTCATTCCCTTAAAATACCTTGCTTAGATGTTTCCAATGACTAGAGAAATGGACATACCAATATATGTTTATTAAGAGCAAAATATATTCCACCTGTTGTAATGGGCATTGAGGACACACTGGTAAACAAAGGCGTATTAGAGGAACTGAAAGAGCACAGCCTTAAAGCCATAAAGCTTAAAGTAAGCCATACCTTACTTTAGAGGAAAAACACCACTAGATGACTTCAGATAGCAGAGTGAACTGAAAGAAACAATGTTGGGGGAGAGACAACGGACAGGAAACATACAATTGGGGTAGTGTCCATAGGAAGCACTGGCAGTGGCCATCATCAACAGCACTCAAAACAGATGAAATGGCACCCAGGAAGTCGATGAGGCAGGAAGGAGCTCGGTGCTTTCACGGGGAGAGGGGAGGCCCGCGTGGCTGGCTTGTAGCCACAGGTGAGGCTGGAGGGCGACTTCTTCCACTACCGTGTGATTACAATATAAAGTAACCAGTGATTGGCTACCTCCCATTCTTCCCCCGTGATTGGCTATCTCCTGTTCTCCCCCTGCCGGAATTCCTAGGACAGCGAGACAGGTGGGAAACAACAGACCTAGGAGGAGTCTCTGCACCTCCAATCTCCCCAAATAATCGGGCAAAGCAATGGACTCCAGCTTTTCCAGGAATTTCCAGCTCCCCAGCGACCGAGTCCTCCCCATCGCTATTTAACAGCTCCCACCAGGTGGCGCCAGAACACTGCGAGGCCTGGAATTCCTGGCAGGCTCTCAGTGCATCCTCACCTCAGCCGTTTAAATCTAGCAATAATGGGGTTCCGTATCTCACGCAATTGAAATTTTAGACTCCACTTACTGCGTTATGATAGGCTGAATTTCCTTGAATCTCACAGTTGCCCTGCGAAGAATGTAATGATATTTCCATTGTACTGATGAGAAAGTGGTTGCAGGAAAGTTAAATAGTTAAATATCTTGGCCAAGGTAAGTAACCTAGTGAGCAGCTGGGATTCCAACCGCAGGTATTCTGATTTCACCTTTGGCGTTTCTTCCTCTGAGCCTAACTCCCAAGCTAGAGTACGGGCTGGTGGAGATACCCTTGCTTTGATAGGACACCTGGTAACATTTTTTCCCCCCCAACCTCAGCCCTATCTGAGCTTTTTTCTTATTCTTTTTTTTTTTTTTTGCGTGGGCAGGGGGAGTGCAGTTGCTCTTGTGGACTCCCTCAGAGTGATAGCTCATTCCATTCCCAGGAGAGAGAGAAAAATTGAGTCTGCATAGGTTTATATCTCAGGAGGCCACTGTTCTGGTAAGGGAAAGGAATGGGGAAAATTTCGCTAGGCTCGTTGAAAGAACTTGTCGATGTATGCAACAGGTTAACATAGCTATTCATAAGTTAGAGCCCTAGAGCATAAAAGGAAATTCTTCAGAATTTTTTCAGGTGGATCTGGGATGATGTCTTCCTTTACTCCCTTCCTACAGGCTTCCTATATCTTCTTTGCTTCCATTATACTTTGTTCACAGCACTATTGTAGCACTTACCATATGTATTAAAATATGTATTTGTGGCTGGGCGCGGTGGCTCACGCCTGTAATCCCAGCATTTTGGGAGGCCGAGGTGGGCGGATCACGAGGTCAGGAGATTGAGACCATCCTGGCTAACATGGTGAAACCCTGCCTCTACTAAAAATACAAAAAAATTAGCCGGGCGTGGTGGTGGGCACCTGTAGTCCCAGCTACTTGGGAGGCTGAGGCAGGAGAATGGTGTGAACCCGGAAGGAAGAGCTTGCAGTGAGCCAAGATTGCCCCACTGCACTCCAGCCTTGGAGACAGAGTGAGACTCCACCTCAAAAAAAAAGTATTTGTTTACATGGGTATCCTCAGTTATAATGAGTTCTTCAAGAGTAGGGATTATGTATTGTTCTTTTTTTTTTACTCCTTATTGTATATGACAAGTAATTAGATTTTTGTTGGTTTATTTGGCCATTCACTTTAAATCCAAAGTAATGGTTTGACCAACCTTGCTTTCTTATGAATATAGGTATATTGGCCCTGCTTAAATCTAGGTGAATTCACTCCTGGGATTCTTTTTATATTTATTTCCTTTTATGAGACAGGGTCTCACTCTGTTGCCCAGGCTGGAGTGCAGTGGTGTGATCTCAGCTCACTACAATTTCTGCCTCATGGGCTCAAGCCATCCTCCCACCTCAGCCTCCAGAGTATCTGGGACTACAGGTGCATGCCTCTATGCCCAGCTAATTTTTGTATTTTTTTTTTGTAGAGACAGGGTTTCACCATGTTGCCCAGGCTGGTCTCAAACCCCTGAGCTCAAGCGATCTGCCCGACTCAGCCTCCCAAAGTGCTGGGATAACAGGCATGAGCCACCGAGTCTGGCCTCCTGGGATTCTAACATGTTTTCTGCACTGAAGATCAAAGGCTGAATGTCTTTGTAACCCATTATGTAGCCATTCAGGACAGCACTCATCCTAAGAGAAGAAAAAATTAGGTAGTGAAATGATTCATTAACAAAACTGTAGGCACCAAAGTGTAGGCAGGCTCTTGTTCGGGGGACATGGTGTTTGCTATGAGGGCTTGTCCTCTGTTCCAGTCTGATGGATTTCAGTCTGAATCCAAAGAACAGTTTATTAAGTAAGCCCTTTTGGCTGCAAGCAGTAAAGATTCATTCAGGTGAGCTCCAGTAATATGGATTTTTATAGGCTATATCAATAGTTCTCAAGGCTTAAGGTGCCCCACACTAGGGAGATCAGGATCACCAGGGGACTTGCTAGAAATGCAAGACTGCTGACCTATGGAATAAAAACCTCTGAAGGTGTTCATGACTCTGTGTTGTAACAAGTCATTCAGGTGATTCTGACGCACACTCATGTTTGACAACTACTGGGGCATAAGAGAGAAAGATTTTCTAGGACTTCAGCAATGAGCCATACTTCACAGAGATTAAACATCACTTGGGTGCTGAAACTTTATTCAGAATCCATGTTGGGTTTTTTTTTAGCAGTAGGAGTTAATTGCCATTCACTTGAATGCTCCACTGTAAGTGATATTCAGACTCTTGTTAGAAAAGAAGGCCTTTGATGGTTTAGATGGTATAGTGCCAAGAGTCCCAGGAATTCCCAAATCCAGCTCTGCCATTTATTCCTGTTACCTGAGAAGAACAGTGAAAGGGGGTGTAATGTGGGTATTGCTCTTTTAAATGTGACAGCAGCACCCAACAGCTCTCGCTGCAGAGCCCTGGTACCAGTTGGGTTTAAGCAAGCAGCAGGCCTAGGTAGAATCCACACACCCAATTTGCCATTCTTTCCAGGGTAGTTACTACCAATCGCCTATGTGGTATTCTCCCCATTATCAGCGGAACTTCTGTGTTTGTTAGGCATGTCAGTATTCCCAATTTAAAAGAACTACAAATCTCATCCTTCTTTCAGATAGGAATGTCCAAATGACACAAGAAAAAGTAATTGGATGGAATTTCTTAGAAAGCCCTTGTTGCATTTCCCTTTTTCTGTGCCTGAACTTGAGTGTTATTGTTGGACTCTAACCATGGGGCAAAAGCCAAGAGAATCTCAAAGGCTTCACTCTGAAATCTTGATGGCTGAAACCACACCAGCAACTACTCTTTTCCAGCCTTCTCATTATGTGATAATGGGAAACTCTTATGTCCTTAAGCCACAATGCTTGGAACATTATTATTGGAAGCCGAATGCAATTACTAACTTATCCAATATGAAACTTACACCTTGGGACCAGAATGCGCAAGAGTGGAGAGAGGGAGAGAAGAAATGGGAGCGGGAGAGACACAGAGAGAGAGAGAGAGAGAGAGAGAGAGAGAGAGAGATTACTTACCCACTTATTTGGAGAAAGAGAGAAAGAGGAGATAACTTGCCTGCATGAAGGATCTTGGATCTAATTGCCCATCTAAGCATGAGAAGCCAAGGGTGAAATGGAGAGAAGGGCAGCCTGCTTCCTGTCTAGGTTTGCTTGTCAAGAAGAGGCAGGAAACAAGAGGAAACCAAAGAAAAGATGTCTTTACTTCCTACATTTTAAGGCATATTGTTTTTGCCCACACATATTTGTTAAAGGGAGGTTGGCAGAGTGGTACCGGTGTGAGGACATGTGGTTAAAGATTCTCTCACACAGTTTTTATTTCAGTTTCTCTATTTTTCCATTTTGTTCTTGCTACTAATTGATCTTGCTAGCAATTCTTTCTGTGTCTTACACTGAGAAAGAGAATCTGAGTGGTTGAGTGGTGACAGAGTGGGATGCTTCCTGAGCTGTAGGCCAATTTAAGGATTAGCTGTCTTTGGGTTAGGTGCCCATCCCTGGTCCCAGCATCTTTTTTTTTTCTTGTATTATTATACTTTAAGTTTTAGGGTACATGTGCACATTGTGCAGGTTAGTTACATATGTATACATGTGGCACGCTGGTGCGCTGCACCCACTAACTCGTCATCTAGCATTAGGTATATCTCCCAATGCTATCCCTCCCCCCTCCCCCACCCCACAACAGTCCCCAGAGTGTGATATTCCCCTTCCTGTGTCCATGTGATCTCATTGTTCAATTCCCACCTATGAGTGAGAATATGCGGTGTTTGGTTTTTTGTTCTTGCGATAGTTTACTGAGAATGATGATTTCCAATTTCATCCATGTCCCTATAAAGGACATGAACTCATCATTTTTTATGGCTGCATAGTATTCCATGGTGTATATGTGCCACATTTTCTTAATCCAGTCTATCACTGTTGGACATTTGGGTTGGTTCCACGTCTTTGCTATTGTGAATAGTGCCGCAATAAACATACGTGTGCATGTGTCTTTATAGCAGCATGATTTATAGTCCTTTGGGTATATACCCAGTAATGGGATGGCTGGGTCAAATGGTATTTCTAGTTCTAGATCCCTGAGGAATCGCCACACTGTCTTCCACAATGGTTGAACTAGTTTACAGTCCCAGCAACAGTGTAAAAGTGTTCCTATTTCTCCACATCCTCTCCAGCACCTGTTGTTTCCTGACTTTTTAATGATCGCCATTCTAACTGGTGTGAGATGGTATCTCATTGTGGTTTTGATTTGCATTTCTCTGATGGCCAGTGATGATGAGCATTTTTTCATGTGTTTTTTGGCCGCATAAATGTCTTCTTTTGAGAAGTGTCTGTTCATATCCTTCACCCACTTGTTGATGGGGTTGTTTTTTTCTTGTAAATTTGTTTGAGTTCATTGTAGATTCTGGATATTAGCCCTTTGTCAGATGAGTAGGTTGCAAAAATTTTCTCCCATTTTGTAGGTTGCCTGTTCACTCTGATGGTAGTTTCTTTTGCTGTACAGAAGCTCTTTAGTTTAATTAGATCCCATTTGTCAATTTTGTCTTTTGTTGCCATTGCTTTTGGTGTTTTAGACATGAAGTCCTTGCCCATGCCTATGTCCTGAATGGTATTGCCTAGGTTTTCTTCTAGGGTTTTTATGGTTTTAGGTCTAACATTTAAGTCTTTAATCCATCTTGAATTGATTTTTGTATAAGGTGTAAGGAAGGGATCCAGTTTCAGCTTTCTACATATGGCGAGCCAGTTTTCCCAGCACCACTTATTAAATAGGGAATCCTTTCCCCATTGCTTGTTTTTCTCAGGTTTGTCAAAGATCAGATAGTTGTAGATATGTGGCGTTATTTCTGAGGGCTCTGTTCTGTTCCATTGATCTATATCTCTGTTTTGGTACCAGTACCATGCTGCTTTGGTTACTGTAGCCTTGTAGTATAGTTTGAAGTCAGGTAGTGTGATGCCTCCAGCTTTGTTCTTTTGGCTTAGGATTGACTTGGCGATGCGGGCTCTTTTTTGGTTCCACATGAACTTTAAGGTAGTTTTTTCCAATTCTGTGAAGAAAGGCATTGGTAGCTTGATGGGGATGGCAATGAATCTGTAAATTACCTTGGGCAGTATGGCCATTTTCACGATATTGATTCTTCCTACCCATGAGCATGGAATGTTCTTCCATTTGTTTGTATCCTCTTTTATTTCCTTGAGCAGTGGTTTGTAGTTCTCCTTGAAGAGGTCCTTCACATCCCTTGTAAGTTGGATTCCTAGGTATTTTATTCTCTTTGAAGCAATTGTGAATGGGAGTTCACTCATGATTTAGCTGTTTGTCTGTTGTTGGTGTATAAGAATGCTTGTGATTTTTGTACAGTGATTTTGTATCCTGAGACTTTGCTGAAGTTGCTTATCAGCTTAAGGAGATTTTGGGCTGAGACAATGGGGTTTTCTAGATATACAATCATGTCGTCTGCAAACAGGGACAATTTGACTTCCTCTTTTCCTAATTGAATACCCTTTATTTCCTTCTCCTGCCTAATTGCCCTGGCCAGAACTTCCAACACTATGTTGAATAGGAGTGGTGAGAGAGGGCATCTCTGTCTTGTGCCAGTTTTCAAAGGGAATGCTTCCAGTTTTTGCCCATTCAGTATGATATTGGCTGTGGGTTTGTCATAGATAGCTCTTATTATTTTGAGATATGTCCCATCAATACCTAATTTATTGAGAGTTTTTAGCATGAAGTGTTGTTGAATTTTGTCAAAGGCCTTTTCTGCATCTATTGAGATAATCATGTGGTTTTTGTCTTTGGCTCTGTTTATATGCTGGATTACATTTATTGATTTGCGTACATTGAACCAGCCTTGCATCCCAGGGATGAAGCCCACTTGATCATGGTGGATAAGCTTTTTGATGTGCTGCTGGATTCGTTTTGCCAGTATTTTACTGAGGATTTTTGCATCAATGTTCATCAAGGATATTGGTCTAAAATTCTCTTTTTTTGGTTGTGTCTCTGCCAGGCTTTGGTATCAGAATGATGCTGGCCTCATAAAATGAGTTAGGGAGGATTCCCTCTTTTTCTATTGATTGGAATAGTTTCAGAAGGAATGGTACCAGTTCCTCCTTGTACCTCTGGTAGAATTCGGCTGTGAATCCATCTGGTCCTGGACTCTTTTTGGTTGGTAAGCTATTGATTATTGCCACAATTTCAGATCCTGTTATTGGTCTATTCAGAGATTCAACTTCTTCCTGGTTTAGTCTTCGGAGAGTGTATGTGTCAAGGAATTTATCCATTTCTTCTAGATTTTCTAGTTTATTTGCGTAGAGGTGTTTGTAGTATTCTCTGATGGTAGTTTGTATTTCTGTGGGATCGGTGGTGATATCCCCTTTATCATTTTTTATTGCGTCTATTTGATTCTTCTCTCTTTTTTTCTTTATTAGTCTTGCTAGTGGTCTGTCTATTTTGTTGATCCTTTCAAAAAACCAGCTCCTGGATTCATTAATTTTTTGAAGGGTTTTTTGTGTCTCTATTTCCTTCAGTTCTGCTCTGATTTTAGTTATTTCTTGCCTTCTGCTAGCTTTTGAATGTGTTTGCTCTTGCTTTTCTAGTTCTTTTAATTGTGATGTTAGGGTGTCAATTTTGGATCTTTCCTGCTTTCTCTTGTGGGCATTTAGTGCTATAAATTTCCCTCTACACACTGCTTTGAATGCGTCCCAGAGATTCTGGTATGTTGTGTCTTTGTTCTCGTTGGTTTCAAAGAACATCTTTATTTCTGCCTTCATTTCGTTATGTACCCAGTAGTCATTCAGGAGCAGGTTGTTCAGTTTCCATGTAGTTGAGTGGTTTTGAGTGAGATTCTTAATCCTGAGTTCTAGTTTGATTGCACTGTGGTCTGAGAGATAGTTTGTTATAATTTCTGTTCTTTTCCATTTGCTGAGGAGAGCTTTACTTCCAAGTATGTGGTCAATTTTGGAATAGGTGTGGTGTGGTGCTGAAAAAAATGTATATTCTGTTGATTTGGGGTGGAGAGTTCTGTAGATGTCTATTAGGTCCGCTTGGTGCAGAGCTGAGTTCAATTCCTGGGTATCCTTGTTGACTTTCTGTCTTGTTGATCTGTCTAATGTTGATAGTGGGGTGTTAAAGTCTCCCATTATTAATGTGTGGGAGTCTAAGTCTCTTTGTAGGTCACTCAGGACTTGCTTTATGAATCTGGGTGCTCCTGTATTGGGTGCATATATATTTAGGATAGTTAGCTCTTCTTGTTGAATTGATCCCTTTACCATTATGTAATGGCCTTCTTTGCCTCTTTTGATCTTTATTGGTTTAAAGTCTGTTTTATCAGAGACTAGGATTGCAACCCCTGCCTTTTTTTGTTTTCCATTTGCTTGGTAGATCTTCCTCCATCCTTTTATTTTGAGCCTATGTGTGTCTCTGCACATGAGATGGGTTTCCTGAATACAGCACACTGATGGGTCTTGACTCTTTATCCAATTTGCCAGTCTGTGTCTTTTAATTAGAGCATTTAGTCCATTTACATTTAAAGTTAATATTGTTATGTGTGAATTTGATCCTGTCATGATGATGTTAGCTGGTTATTTTGCACGTTAGTTGATGCAGTTTCTTCCTAGACTCGATGGTCTTTACATTTTGGCATGATTTTGCAGCGGCTGCTACCGGTTGTTCCTTTCCATGTTTAGCGCTTCCTTCAGGAGCTCTTTTAGGGCAGGCCTGGTGGTGACAAAATCTCTCAGCATTTGCTTGTCTGTAAAGTATTTTATTTCTTCTTCACTTATGAAGCTTAGTTTGGCTGGATATGAAATTCTGGGTTCAAAATTCTTTTCTTTAAGAATGTTGAATATTGGCCCCCACTCTCTTCTGGCTTGTAGGGTTTCTGCTGAGAGATCCGCTGTTAGTCTGATGGGCTTCCCTTTGAGGGTAACCCGACCTTTCTCTCTGGCTGCCCTTAACATTTTTTCCTTCATTTCAACTTTTGTGAATCTGACAATTATGTGTCTTGGAGTTGCTCTTCTCGAGGAGTATCTTTGTGGTGTTCTCTGTATTTCCTGAATCTGAACGTTGGCCTGCCTTGCTAGATTGGGGAAGTTCTCCTGGACAATATCCTGCAGAGTGTTTTCCAACTTGGTTCCATTCTCCCCGTTACTTTCAGGTACACCAATCAGACGTAGATTTGGTCTTTTCACATAGTCCCATATTTCTTGGAGGCTTTGTTCGTTTCTTTTTATTCTTTTTTCTCTAAACTTCCCTTCTCGCTTCATTTCATTCATTTCATCTTCCATCGCTGATACCCTTTCTTCCAGTTGATCACATCGGCTCCTGAGGCTTCTGCATTCTTCACGTAGTTCTTGAGCCTTGGTTTTCAGCTCTATCAGCTCCTTTAAGCACTTCTCTTTATTGGTTATTCTAATTATACATTCTTCTAAATTTTTTCCAAAGTTTTCAACTTCTTTACCTTTGGTTTGAATGTCCTCCCATAGCTCAGAGTAATTTGATCGTCTGAAGCCTTCTTCTCTCAGCTCGTCAAAGTCGTTCTCCATCCAGCTTTGTTCCATTGCTGGTGAGGAACTGCGTTCCTTTGGAGGAGGAGAGGCGCTCTGCTTTTTAGAGTTTCCAGTTTTTCTGTTCTGTTTTTTCCCCATCTTTGTGGTTTTATCTACTTTTGGTCTTTGATGATGGTGATGTACAGATGGGTTTTTGGTGTGGATGTCCTTTCTGTTTGTTAGTTTTCCTTCTAACAGACAGGACCCTCAGCTGCAGGTCTGTTGGAATACCCTGCCGCGTGAGGTGTCAGTGTGCCCCTGCTGGGGGTGCCTCCCAGTTAGGCTGCTCGGGGGTCAGGGGTCAGGGACCCACTTGAGGGGGCAGTCTGCCCGTTCTCAGATCTCCAGCTGCATACTGGGAGAACCACTGCTCTCTTCAAAGCTGTCAGGGACATTTAAGTCTGCAGAGGTTACTGCTGTCTTTTTGTTTGTCTGTGCCCTGCCCCCAGAGGTGGAGCCTACAGAGGCAGGCAGGCCTCCTTGAGCTGTGGTGGGCTCCACCCAGTTCAAGCTTCCGGGCTGCTTTGTTTACCTAAGCAAGCCTGGGCAATGGCGGGCGCCCCTCCCCCAGCCTTGCTGCCGCCTTGCAGTTTGATCTCAGACTGCTGTGCTAGCAATCAGCGAGACTCCGTGGGCGTAGGACCCTCCGAGCCAGGTGTGGGATATTATCTCGTGGTGAGCCATTTTTTAAGCCCGTCGGAAAAGCGCAGTATTCAGGTGGGAGTGACCCGATTTTCCAGGTGCGTCCCTCACCCCTTTCTTTGACTAGGAAAGGGAACTCCCTGACCCCTTGCGCTTCCCAAGTGAGGCAATGCCTCGCCCTGCTTCGGCTCGCGCACGGTGCGTGCACCCACTGACCTGCGCCCACTGTCTGGCACTCCCTAGTGAGATGAACCCAGTACCTCAGATGGAAATGCAGAAATCACCCGTCTTCTGTGTCGCTCACGCTGGGAGCTGTAGACCGGAGCTGTTCCTATTCGGCCATCTTGGCTCCTCCCCCCAGCATCTTTAATGGCAGCATGGAACCTTGTGATTAGGTACACAAGATCAGTTTTCTCAGCAGGGACCCATGGGTGGGGATTCCTTTTGAGGGATCTCTGGACCCCTCTTAAAGTTTTATTTTGTTCACTAACATGAGCTAAGGGTGAGGAGGTTTTAAGTAAAAGCTGATAGAGCTGTAAGCCATTGGATGACAGCCCTTTTGTGCTTCTTCGTAGCAGATTTCACATAAGAGAACACTGTGTAGCTCTGGCACTTGGAGGGTTCTTTCTCTGTCTGCAGACACGGGAGCTCAAGCCATACCCAGAGACAGTGTGGACATGGCAATTCCCGGAGAGCAGACCAGGAGGAGAGGGAGGTACCTGGAGGAAGGATGCCGAGCCAGAGAAGACAGCAAACATGACAGAGACTGTACATGGCTGTAAGACATTGTTTGTGAATTTAAGACATTTCCTATGGCATTCTTTTCACATTTTTCCCTTGGGGTAGGGGACTGAGGGGAAATATACCTACCAGTGGCTCATTATAGGGGAAAATTTCTGCAGAATTTAGTGTTTGATGTTGAAAAACAATTGTGTACATTTGCATACTATTATACTGCCACAATTTTAGCAATTCAAAATATTGATTGAAATTACTTACTCTTCTCCAATAATCTTGAACTAAAATGGTATTTCCAAGAAAATGCATTATGACCCTCTCAATATGCCACCACATACCTCCTAGGGTATGTGTACCCTCATCTAAAAAAATAGAACTCAATGGGGATGCCAAACAATTGGGAGGGACTTTGTGGAGATTTGGAGGTCCTACACTTGCAGGTGGTGGTAAAAGCCAGAAAAATGCAGATAACAGGAGGACAACTTTTTGCTCATAAGGTAGACTATGATTAGACATGTTTGGTGGAGATATTTATTTATACTGGGCAATGGAGACGAAACACGAGCCTGTCATAGCAGGGCTAACAGGGACCATTTTGTCACACGGCACAGAAACAGAAACTGGAAGTTAGGATAGTGGTGGTGCTGGTAGTGGTGGTGGTAGTCATAGGCATAGTAAAGGTAGTGTTTTGGTGAAGAAATAGGAGAATTACATGAAATTAAGTTGTACCTTGGCCTTCACAGAAATGAAAAGAATACTGGCAGTTAATCTGTCTGCTTTTCCTTCTGTGGGTTTGAATGTTTTCTTTCTGCTACTCTCTACATGTGTATCCCATTCTCTTTTGGACAAACAAGCATTTTCAGTAAAACTAATCTCTGTGTCTTAATAACATGCCATAATCCCACAGACATAGTGCCCACTCAGTGCAGTATGATTCAGGCACTGTGTCTCAAATCCAAATTTTTGGGAGGGCGAATCCATCTGGACGAGATCGGATCATCTGTCCAGCTGGTTCACTCAGCTGAGATCAGAGTGTTAGGGTTATGTTGAGCTTCCCACACAGAAGTGGACTGTGCAGGTGTCAGTGAGGCACAGGGGAGGGGGGCATGGAGGAAATAATGGGGGTTTCTAGAACAAGATTTGAGCTTAAAGAGAAATAGCCATCTCTGAGGTGAGGATGCTAGAATTTGACAACTGATAGGATTTGAGGGATTCCCGTTTGGGAGACTTGGTGGCAAATCCATTTTGAATTTGTTGAATGAATGAACAAACATTTAGTTTGAAAAAGCCATTTTCTGTATTTACTGCTTTCAAACACTATGAACATTGGATTCCTGGATTGAAATTAAATTAGTATGAGTTTAACCCTACCAGTATATGAGTGACCTTTAGCAACTCATTTCTCTTAGTTTCTGTTTCCTCATTTATACATGGGCATTAAAAATACCTGCCTTATCTTAAAGGATTGTTGTGATCAATGAAATAGTACAGATTAAAGTACTCTGAGGCTGGGCGTGGTGGCTCATGCCTTTAATTTCAACACTTTGGGAGGCCAAGGTGGGTGGATCACCTGAGGTCGGGAGTTCAAGACCAGCCTGGCCAACATGGTGAAACACCATAGCTACTAAAAATACAAAGATTAGCCGGGCGTGGTGGTGCATGCCTGTAATCCCAGCTACTCAGGAGGCTGAGGAGGAATAATTGGTTGAACCCAGGAGGAGGAGGTTGCAGTGAGCCGAGATTGCGCCACCGCACTTCAGCACTTTAGCCTGTGCAACAGAGCAAGACTCTGTCTTAAAAAAAAACAAAAAAAATTTAAAAGGTACTCTGAAAACTGCAAAGTGTCACACAATGCAAAGTTGTTGTTGTTTTTTGTTTTGTTTTGAGACAGAGTCTCACTCTGTCACCCAGGCTGGAGTGCAGTGGCGCGATCTGGGCTCACTGCAGTCTCTGTTTCCCAAGTTCAAGCGATTCTCTTGCCTCAGCCTCCCGAGTAGCTGAGATAACAGGCGCCTGCCACCATGCCTGACTCATTTTTATATCTTTAGTAGAGACGGGGTTTCACCATGTTGACCAGGCTGGTCTCGAACTCCTGACCTCAGGTGATCCACCCGCTTAGGCCTCCCAAAGTGCTGGGATTACAGGCGTGAGCCACCATGCACGGCCAAATGTAAAGTTTTATGTGAATACTAGGTGATGTGTTATTCCTAAAATTCTCTCTGTACTCATACTTGTGTGTGCATGTGTTCTTATCTGTGGTGGTGAAGAGGAAAGGAGTAGAAGACGGTGGAAAGCTGCTAAATAATAGACATTTCACAAGACAAGGAAATGCTGTAATGTCCTGTGTACATTGTTTCCGCTCTCACCTTCCTCTGAACATTTCTGGGCAGAGAAATTACTCCTACTCCAGCTAACTCCTTTTTGCCCTTTGCAGGTGGCATGAGATGTTAAGATCTTTTATATGGGACAAAAGAAGGAAAACAACTTGGCTGCAATAAAAACAGAGGTAAAAATTAATGTTTGTAGGCTATGAAGACTGTGAGAAATCATTTTGATAGGTGGGGGTGTAGATGCCATGTGCTTGTGAGTGTGTGTGTGTGTGTGTGTGTGTGTATGAGTATGTGAGAGAAAGATAGAGGGAAAGAGAAAGAGGGAGAGAGAGAGAGAGAGAAAGAGAGTCTTGTAGTAGTGGTTTTTCTCCATTGGACTGTGGAATCAGTTCAGTGTGGGATGTGTTGACTGTTTACTGTGGCTATTCCTAAGGGTTGAGGAACTGGAGGAATAGTTCTTAACAGAATTTAAGCTAATGATACTGCTTGTTGGATATTATTTCATTTTCAGAAAGGACTGGCTGAGGAGGGGTTGGGAAACTGACATTGGATGTCAGGTACTTATGTCAGCTTAGGCTCAAAGTAACATCATGAAGTACTCATGATCATCCCTGATTTCCAGATAAGGCAACTGAGCTTCAGAAAATTGAAATGGTTGTCCAAATTCTGCAGAAAGTAAGTAGAGGACCTCATATTTAAGCCCAGGCTAGTTTGACTTGAAACTCCATGTTCTTCTTTCTTTTTTTTTTTTCGATTATTAGAGACAGGGTCTTGCTGTGTTGCCCAGGATGGAGTGCCGTGGTGCTATCATAGCTCCCTGCAGCCTCAAACTCCTGGGCTCAAGTGATCCTCCTGCTGCTGTATGGAGGCTGAGAATCCCCAAAGTGCATTCTCCAAATTTTCCAAAATTCCTCAATTTTTATGGAAAATTCCCCAAATTTTCAGTTGAAATCATCTGAAAATTTAACATGAAAATACTCTCCAAAAAAAGGTTTATCTTGAATGAAATACTATGTTTGACAATTTCATACTAAAGGGATATTTTAGGGACACCTAATCCACCCATAGTTAATTACTGGTAAAATCCACACAGATAAAATTATTATTTTCTACAAGGATTTTATTCCAGGAAGGGAGAACACATGAAGTCATGTTCCATGTAGGAGGAGGAAGGATGCACACTGGGCCTCATCTGTCACTTCTGGGCTCAGCATTCAGAATGGGCTCCTCATGTGGGTCTGGCTTTGACAGAGAGTTTGAGGAAGCTCTGTGGGCAGCATCTTAAGGAGTGGCTAGCACTCCTCTGAGCACTTTGGGGAATGCACACCTATAAAACAGAGCAATATATTCTTGAATGCACTATTACTCCAGTGGCTTGGGAAAGGGGAAATGTCAGAACGACAATTACAACACACATAGAATGCTTACTATGGCCTATGTATCATGCCAAATGATTCACATGCATTATTTCATTCCCTCCTCATGTCTACACAACTTCACTCCAAAGAACATGCACCCTTGCAGCTTCCAGAGTCCCCTGTGGATACTTAGTCTGCGTGGAGGTGTGGGGAGAAGTAATATTCTTCTGGACTAAAAACTGAAAGAAGCAGATAATCCAGTGTTTTGAATCTGTGTAGAAATCTATCTCGTGCTTATGACAGCTCTGGGCAGTTTCTTACCTGCAGTGGTTCCCTATTGCTTGCAAAATCTTCTTGCTGAGATGAGATGCTAGAATCTCTGCATTGTGGCTCCAGTGTACTTTCCCAGAAGTGTCCCTGATTGTCCCTGATTGTCTTACAACTGTCTTCTCTGTGTCTTTTTACTGCAGTTTCTAAAACAGGTTCTGTTATTTCTTACCTGTGGGTCTGGCTAATGCTGCTCCCTTCGCCCAAAATATCTTTCCTTTTCGCCCAAAATATCTTTCCTTTTCTCCTTCCCTTCCCACTTCCACCCAGCTATGGCTTTGATTTCTTTCCTGTCCCTCCCAGCATGTGTATTCTCTGTCCAGTAGCATTTGCTGGTGCTGTCTTCTCTTTAGCATCATAGCCATTTGACTTCTCTCTGCTATGAGGTCGTGGAGGAATCACGCTCATCTATGTTTCAGTGCAGGCTTGACCAGACTGCCTGGCTTTGCATTCTGGGTTTGCCTCTCATCAGTTACATAACCTGGGGCAAGTCGCCTTTGTGCCTCAGGTTCCTCATCTGTAAAACTGGGATAATAACAGTACCGACTGCATAGCGTAGTTACCAGGAGGAAGTGAAATAATGCATGGAAATCATTTAGCATAGAACATAGGCCACAGTACGCACTCAGTAGATGTTGTTATTGTTATTCTCATAGTGCCTTGTTTGTAGTACACACATAATGACTGTATATTGATGGAATTGTGTGGAGGAAGTGGTTATTGCTATATTTTCTGTGGCCGGAAGTGAGGAGGCAGCCCCAGGGCTAATGCTTGATCCAGAGGTGGGGTCACAATGGTTAGGGTAAGGGTGGTGGCTGGGGATGGAGAAAAGGACTTTTTTTTTTTTGAGACAGAATCTCACTCTGTCGCCCAGGCTGGAGTAGTGCAATGGCACAATCTCGGCTCACTGCACCCTCCGCCTCCCGGGTTCAAGCAATTCTCCTGCCTCAGCCTCCTGAGTAGCTGGGATTATAGGCACGCGCTACCATGCCCAGCTAATTTTTGTATTTTTAGTAGAGACGGGGTTTCACTATGTTGGTCAGGCTGATCTCAAACTCCTGACCTCGTGATCCGCCTGCCTCAGCCTCCCAAAGTGTTGGGATTACAGGCGTGAGCCACCACACCTGGCCGAGAAAAGGAGATATTTTAATCACATTCCAATCCTCACGTTTGCATAGTCTTCGAGGCTCCCAAGTAGACATGCTTTCCTAATATCTCCAAGCTCAGATAGGGCCATGTCACCAGACAGCAAGCCACTCCAGGCACCACAATGATTATACCTTGGTCTGGCCTGAACCATGTTTTTAAATCCAGGGACTTGGAGCTAAGCCTTTAAACTGCTACAGTCAGGCAACATCATAGATGTTGTGCAGGGTAGGTGTTCAATAATTTTTCCTTTGTAAACATGAATGACTGCCTGCCATGTTAGGAATTCTGATTTCGGGTCGAATGAGAGATTGGCATATTTGAATGGGCCTTGGATTGGGGATTCAGGGTCTGAGCTCTTGTCACAACTGTGGCAGATACATACTAATCATATTAATTGTAACTGACACTTACTGAGTATTTACTAAGTAACATCAAGTCTTTTACTCACATTATTTTGTCTAGTTTATAAATTTATTGATAGGTAGTATTTTAATCTTCATTTAAGTTACAGAATCAGAGACTTAGTTGCTTAAGCTCCCCCAGTTAATAAGCAGACCTGGGCTTTGCAATTCAGGCCTGCCCTGTTCGGATCTGGAACTCTGAGTCACCACCCACACAAACCTCCTATTCCTGGGTCTCAATTTCCTCTTCTGTAAAATAAGGAGGCTACGCTTAGTGATTTTTAAAGTTCTTTAAGGGCGATACCAAACAACTCAAGTCACATGTCTTAGGAGCTTGATGGATGTGCATTTGGGTGGCAGTTTAGACATTTGCTGCCTTGGGGCCATTGTGAACATCAGTGAGATCATGTAGGTGAAGGTCTTGTTTTTATTTATTTATTTTTATTGAGGCAGGCTCTCACTCTGTTACCCAAGCTGGGCTGCGGTGGCATGATCATAGCTCACTGCAGCCTTGACCCCCAGGCTCAGGTGATACTCCCACTTCAGCTTCCCAAGTAGCTGGGACTACAGGTGTGGACCACCACACTCAGCTGATTTTTTTCATTTTTTGTAGAGACATGTTCTCCTTATGTTGCCCAGGCTGGCCTTGAACTCCTGGGCTCAAGTGATCTTCTCGTCTTGGCCTCCCAAAGTGATAGGATTACATGTATGAGCCACTGCTTCAGACCCAAGGTCTTGGCACTCGGCCAGCCTCCATGCATGCCAGTTTTCCTTTCTTTCCTCTTTTAGCTGTAAATTCTTTGATTCTATGATGCCAAAGAAACACGGTAAGTCAGTGTTACCACGGTGGTTGGTGTTCACTGATGGTTCATGAAATCAGAAAAGTAAGGATAAGGAAGTAAACTTTCAAAGAGATAAGTTGATTCAATTTTGATTATCTGTCTATGTCTACTGTGAAACGACTGTGATAAGAGATGGTGATTTTTGTTTGTATTTTCCAGATGATATACACGGTTTATAAATTTAGGTCTCTTGGCCCAGATTTTTTTCTGAATTTTCACTAGCCCATAAAGACAAATGCCTAGAAATAGCGGTAGCTGAGCAGGACTTTTAAAACTATGTGTGGTAAAACAGCAATTGTTTTAAAATTGTCCAATATATCACAGACTGTGGCTTTTGTAAAATTAAAACTAAATTACTTGAAAAATAAATTTAAAAAAAGCATATACAGATACAAGCTCCATTTTTTAATTATCAAGATCAATGACATGAAATGATTCTGTCAAATTGTAATGCAAGTCTCTCAACACTTACCTTCAATTTCTGTGCTTATTTTTCTGGAAGCTGGCAACCACAGGTTCACAGATAACTCTTGGAGTATCACAGAGCGGGGAACTCTGCCCTACTTGGAGGAAGGTCCACTTAGTAACAGAGCAAAGTTCTTAACCTGGGGTTTGTAGATATAATTCTGAAAGCCTGTGAACTTGGAGGGGGAAAATATTTACATATCTTTTCTTTGCTAAATTCTAATTGAAATTTAGAGTTAGGCTGCAAACTACAGTGGTGTTAGTAGTACCTATGAATTTGGTTTCAAGAGAGATCACAGTTACTTTCACATCATATATTTAAAACAATCTCAAGATATTGTTTACGCTTATCATGTTTTTGAAATTGCAATCGCTATTAGACATATCGCTTTATTGTTAGTATGTCATTAAAGAGGCACAAACTATAATTTAAAAAATATTATAGTAACTGTGTTTCAATGTAATTGATTTTCTTTGTATCTCAGCTCACTACAACCTCCGCCTCCTGGGTTCAAGTGATTGTCTTGCCGCAGCCTCATGAGTAGCTGGGATTACAGGCACGCACTGCCATGCCCAGCTAATTTTCGTACTTTTAGTAGAGACGTGGTTTCACCATGTTGGCCAGGCTGGTCTTGAACTCCTGGCCTCAGGTGATCTGTCCGCCTCAGCCTCCCAAAGTGCTGGGATTACAGGCGTGAGCCACTGCACCTGGCCTAAGAATTAATTCTAAGAGAGGTTTATAAGCGTGTCTCAGCTCCATAAGTTCTTCTTGCCCACTGCCCTCCAAAAAGATCAATGAGAACAGCGGGCATTGCAGTAAATAAAGAGTTGAATAATCACAGGGTTGGCCAAACAAGAGCAGGCAAAAGCTTCTCAATCCCCTCTCCCTCAGGATTCAAAGGCTAAGGTTTGTAAAGGGTACTTTGGTGGGCATGGGGCTGGGGAATTTGTATAATTGATTGGCGGGGAATGAAATCACAGGAGCACCTAAAACTGTCTTTGTGCAGCTGAGTCAGTTCCCAGGAGGGGTGTGTGTGTTGGGGGGGCCTCAAGACTAGGTGGTGTCTGTTGGTCTACTGAAATGCTAACAAATATCTAAAAGACCAGTTATTTAGGTTTCACAATAGTGATTGATATGGTTAGGCTTTGTGTTGGAACCCAAATCTTATCTTGAATTGTAATCCCCATAATCCCCATGTGTCAAGGGAGGGACCAGGTGGGATGTGATTGGATCATGGGGACGGATCCCCCTATGCTGTTCTCATGATAGTGGGTGAGTTCTCGTGAGATCTGATGGTTTTGCAAAGCAGTTTTCCCTGCTCTTGCTCACTCTCTCTGGCCTGCCGCCATGTTAAGAAGTCCCTGCTTCCCCTTCCACCATGATTGTTTCCTGAGGATTCCCCACCCTTGCGGAACTGAGTCAACGAAACCTCTTTTCTTTATAAATTACCCAGTCTCAGGCATGTCTTTATAGAAGTGTGAAAACAGACCAATACAGTGATGTTATCTTTGGTAGTTGGGGAAGTTATGAATTTTGTGACACTGGTTATGTGACTGGGGCAGTAAGCAACTTATAGAAAAACAAACTAAGCCATGGCAGGACATTGTTTATGCCTATTCTTTAGCAAAGTCTAAGCCCCTACCATAATTCCAACCTTGCCTTATGAATGCGCCTTTAAGCTCCAGGCAAGGAGGGGGATCATTTTCCCTTGACTCCAAGTTTAACTATAAACTAAATCCCTCTCATAGGTTTCTTAGCCTTTGTACTAGAATAAGCAAAAAGCCAACCAAAAAAAAAAATAATAATAATCCCCTAGAAAACGTAATTTAGCCTGAGAGGTTAGAAGCAAGATGGAGTCAGTCTTGTTAGATTTCTCTTATTTATAGTTCTGCAAAGGCAGTTCAAGAGTCACCAGACTGTTAAAGGATTTCCATACTGCAAACAAGCTTAAGGACACCTTAAAGAAGAAAGAAGAAAACTATTTTTAAAACATTTTTAAAACAGCTTCCTTCCATCACAATCATCAGATTGTGCTACTAAACGTCAGTGAGTTCCTGAGAGATTCGGAGTCAGTGCAAGAGACCAGGGCTCTTTTGGAATACTGGGGTCATTTATTTTTTGCTCTTTATCATCTACAAATTGTGTCTGTGTTCTCTTACCAGACATACAGGGTGTCCTCACCACCGATTAAACATTCAGTGCCTGGAGGGGATGGAGTGGGTCATGGGAGCTGGCTTTTCCTTCCAAAAGTCTTAAGGATGTCCTTCTTAGAGCAAGACCACGATTACTAATTAACTAAAAATTCTGATCCTGGAAATAAAAGCTGGCCATTCATTTGCATTTGAAAGCCATTAACATTTTCTTGATAGGTCGGTAAATAGTTACCAGATCTTTGGTTGCTTTGGTGGACTGTGCTCCTCTGCTTTTATTGCTAAGCCATCCTTCAGACAGAGAGGGAGCGGCTGCAAGAGGTAATGAGGTATGTTTGTGAACCTTGTATTCTTTTACGGTTACAGATGTGTGTCTACAAGTGTGTGTGAATTTGAGTTGATCTCTTTTAGTCAAAATGCCCTTGTTGGCCGGGCACAGTGGCTCACACTTGTAATCCCAGCACTTTGGGAGGCCGAGGCGGGTGGATCACGAGATCAGGAGATGGAGACCATGGTGAAACCCCATCTCTACTAAAAAAATACAAAAAATTAGCCGGGCGTGGTGGCAGGCGCCTGTAGTCCCAGCTACTCGGAGAGGCTAAGGCAGGAGAATGGCGTGAACCTGGGAGGTAGAGCTTACAGTGAGCCGAGATCACGCCACTGCACTCCAACCTGGGCCATAGAGCGATACTCCGTCTCAAAAAAAAAAAAAAAAGCCCTTGTTAATTTGTTAAACACAAAGATAAACAACACCAATAATAAATCAAAAATTATGCACATGCATACACATGGAACAAAATTCTCATTTATCTTTTTTTCTTAGTGTGTGTATATTTTTCTGAACTAAGGCTGGATCTATAAGCCTGATTGTAGTGAAACCTGTGTGTTTGTGTGTGTTTCTGTGTGAGGTGTGATGAATTATTTAATACTTAGGTTGAGGTAGCAGGCAGAAATTCTTTCAGATTCTGGAAATGAAGTGAGAGAAATGAATAAAAGGAGTTAGAATTTGGGAGTGAGATTAGAGCATTTTCCCTCTGAAAGGATTTGGAGTTGTGATTGAGAAAATGTAACTGAAGAACCAATTATAATCAGAAAATTGAGAAATCTATCACTATGCTTATGGGTTTGGTGCCTCTGTTGATCAAATACAGAATAATTTTAGGGGATAGTCTGAGGATGTGTGTAAAATATTGGGATGCATTTATGAGTTGGTGTGCATTGGGGGGTAGGAGAGGTTTCCTGTGGAATCTGGGAGGAGGTCATAAAGAGAAAGGTAGGGTATCTGTCCTGGCAGTCATGTGTGGAGTAGAATGGGAGTGCTCGTGGGAAGAGGAGAAGGTGATAAATTGTTGTTGGCCCTTAAACTTAAAAACTTAAAATAAAATACTTAAAATAAACTTAAAATAAAACTTAAAAAAAGTTGGATCCTTACTAGTTGCCAAAGTCTAGCTAGACACACGCTGGCATTTCTTTTCTGACTGGTTACAGAGGTGGGAAGGGAGAGTTACTCTTGGGGAAAGAGAGAGAAATTGAGACTAATCCCCATGGGTCTCCCTGAAAAAGGATACCACTAGGTTCTTCATGCAGGATCTGATCAGTGGCTTTGCTGGGCGAGGAGGACCTCCCAATGTCCAAATTGTCTACAGTCTGTGTCCTGGTGTGGGACAGTAAGTGTATGTCTGTAGGTGTGCAAAGAGGGGGTGAGATGGAGGGGGTCTTTGGTTTGTTGTGCTGGTAGGTCCCTGTGCTACCAGGGACCAAATGAAGTGGGACACTAAATTTAAGACAGCTCGTTGCTATTTCACTCACACTCTCACAAGATGCCAATGATTATTTTTTATTATCAGGCATTCCCTCACAAATACATTTTAATGAGCTAATAAAATTACTATAAAAATTGTTCTATAAGCATGGAATGGAACTAGAAAAGAAATTTTCCATTTAAAATTGGTTCAGGTGGCAGCTGTGGAATGTGATGAGAAATATAAGCCTTTGCACACCCTGTTGCTGGGCTCACGGAGGAGTTAGCTGTCTCCTAGAGATGATCCCTTTGCAGTTCAGATGGGGAAACTGAGACCCAGAGGGGTTAAGTGGATTTTCCAAGGTCATACAGCTGGCTAGGGTCAGAGCTGACTCTTAAATCTCTCACTTTGGGTGTGACCAGACTTGGAAGAAAAAAGCCATTCATTAGCTACCTTATCCCTTCCCATTCACCAAGCAGCTGGGAAAGGATGGCCCAACCTACTAATATCGCCCAGCATTTTTGATGATAGCTATGGCTCGCTGGGGTCCTCTTTGCAAGTTGTTCTTAGTCTATCTATCTACAATGAATCCTCTTTTCCACTAGATCTCATGTCTTGTGTTAGCAAAGGATTTTAAAAGAACGGCTTAGACCTCCATATACACATCAAACGCTGGCTATAATGCCGGAAAGAGGACAAATATCCAGTTTTTCCAAATTAATTTAGATAGCCATTTTAATAATTTGGGCCCCCATGTGGTTTGTCTACTTTGCCTAAAGAACTATAATGGTACCAGGACAATGAGCTTTGACAATTATTCATATACTAAATAATTCAAGAGGAAAAAAATTCTATTGCTTTTGCATAATGTATATATAGTAATAATTCTTTTTTTAAATTTTACTTTAAGTTCTGGAATACATGTGCAGAATGTGCAGGTTTGTTACATGGGTATACATGCACCATGGTGGTTTGCTGCACCTGTCAACCCATCATCTAGGTTTTAAGCCCCACATGCATTAGGTATTTGTCATAATTCTCTCCCTCCCCTGGCCCGCCATCCCCTGACAGGCCCTAATGTGTGAGGTTCCCCTCCCCATGTCCATGTGTTCTCATTGTTCAACTCCCACTTATGAGTGAAAACATGTAGTGTTTGGTTTTCTGTTCCTGTGTTAGTTTGCTGAGAATGATGGCTTCCAGTTTCATCCATGTCCCTAAAAAGGACATGAACTCATCCTTTTTTATGACTGCATAGTATTTCATGGTGTATATGTGCCACATTTTGTTTATTCAGTCTATCATTGATGGGCATTTGGGTTGGTTCCAAGTCTTTGCTATTGTAAATAGTGCTGCAGTAAACATACGTGTGCGTGTGTCTTTATAGTAGAATGATTTATAATCCTTCGGGTACATACCCTGTAATGGGATTGCTGGGTCAAATGGTATTTCTAGTTCTAGATCCTTAAGGAATTGCCACGCTGTCTTCCACAATGGTTGAACTAATTTACACTCCCAACAGTGTAAAAGCGTTCATATATATATAGTAATAATTCTTATATTTCAGTAAGATTTTTTTCTGACCAACCTAATTAAAATTGCCACCCTTACCCCAACATTCCTCATTTACCCCCCACTTTTTCTCCATATACTTATACAGTATAACCCAGTGTATATTTATTTATTTTGTTTATTGTCTCTTTTTTCTATTCATGGGAACATAAGTCTCATGAGGGCGGGGATTTTTATCTGTTTTGTTCATTGTTGTGTAGTCAGTTTTTGAAAGAATGCTTGGCACATTGTAAGGACTTAATAAATAATTCATGAATGAATAAATAAACTGCAAGCAGATTTCTTTCTTCCAGAGATGTAGTTTAGATGACGATGAATGATCGTGGCAAATGAGGCACATCAGTAGCTTCTTCTAGGTCTCCCAGATAATTTAAAATGTGCTATGGGCCATAAACTTAATGTGTTTTTATTTGATAAAACTATAATCTCACAGAAAGCCCAAGCTGGTGTACACTGTGGGGCATTATAGCATAGAATACAGAGTGATGGTTAAAAGCCATGGCTGTGGAGTCCAAAGGGCAGGTGTTCAAATTGTGGCTTTGCTCCTTATCAGCTGTATGACATCAGGCAGGTTGTTCGACGTTTCTGAAGCTTAGTTTTTTCATCTGAAAGTGAGGATAGTAGCCATGATTAACTTGCAGTCGTTATAAAAATGGCATGTGACAAATTATGGAAACCTCTTAGGATATCTGCTCAATCACTGTTAACCATTATTATCATTAGCATTAAAATTGCATAATTATATATTTGTCCTATAAAAAAATAGTCAAAGATTAAGGACAGATTGCCAAGTAGCAGTTTTTTAAAAAACATTTTTAAAAGCCCTTAACCCTATTTAAATTATTTCCTTTTTTATTTGCCTCTTGCCATTTTTCCTGATCTTAGTTTTTCTTCAATTGCTTTTTTAATTGAGATAGGAAGCTTCACCATCAAGAGTTCTATAATGCAGGAAGTAAGGTCAATCAGATAATGCTGGAGTTTTTTTTTAAGGTTTAAGGAAACCTTTCTCTTGTATAGCTAGAAAATAGATATTATTGTTCCGTAGAGCAAGTAACCATATTTGAATGTATGGAGCAAAAGGACTATTAATAAACAGCAAACATGTTTTTAAATAAATGCTAATGATATTTTATTAAAAAGTCATATTTACCTATGCATATTAGTTATCTATTGCAGGGTAACAAATTACCCTACAATTTTGTAGTTTAAAACAACAAACATTTATTATCTCCCAATTTATGTAGGTCAGAAATATGGGGGTGAGTTAGCCGAGTGGTGCTGATTTAGGGTCTGTCATGAATCGAGCCAATATGTCAGCCAGGATTGTAGTCATGTGAAGGCTTGAATGGGGATAGAGGCTTGCTTTCAAGGGACCTCACTCAGATGGCTCTTAGCAGAAGACCTCAGTTCTTTGCTAGAAATTTCCATAGTCCTGCTTGAATGTTATGATGGCATGGTAACTGGTTTCTTCAGGAAATCATCCAAGAGAAAGAGCAAGGAGGAAGCTGTAATGCCTAGTCTTGGAAGTTAGATGCCATCCCTTCTCCACATCCTATCTGTTGAAAGTGAGTCACTAAGTCCAGCTCATCCTCAAAGGGTGAGGTGGTGGGGACTCGCCCTACCTCTTGAAGAGAGGAGTATCAAATAATTTGTTAAATTAAAAACACCTGCCGTGTGATGATTTTAAATAACATTGAATTATATTTTACTTCACATATTTACTGATTGCTGTCTCTATGGATATTTACACTTTTTTGCTATTACATGTAATACTGTGATGAAAAACCTTTATTTGTATACACATTGATTCCCAAGTGCGTAAGTGTATTTAAGGGATGAATTTCTATAAATGCAATTGCTGGGTAATGGGCATGAGTAATTTTAATAGTTTTTGCCAAGTCTTCATTGAGCATAGGGTGTTTATAGTTTGACCAGCAGTCGGTGGGTGTTTCTTCATAGTGTCTAACATAGTGTGTTAATAAACACTTGGAAAAAAATTAAATATTTTTATAAAAAGCAATCTCACATCTTACAACTATTAGCATCTACCAAAGAGGAGGCATGGTCACTTGGATAGACATTCTAACTCCTCTTCTTATCAGTGAACATAAGATTACTCTTTGCTTTATTAGTTAATTTAATTATACCAGGCATGAGAGATTATTAATCTTTATGGAATTTAACAAGCAAGTTTAATTTTATAGGATTTCTTATGAAGCTCTTTGGAATGTGAGATAGTGGTGACAGTCATGGTAAGAAAGACTAGAATTGGAGTAATTTATTCTAGAAAACACAAGGCAATCCTTGCTGTAGAGAAAGGTTGCTTTCACAGCTCCGTTTCCTTTTGCATAGTAAGAGGGCATTACGTTGACTAACAGCAGTTTCTTATCAGTGTATGAGAAGTAAGTCCTCTTATTCAACCAATCCTTGGATAAATGACTAAGGATGGCTGCTTCCTACTGAAGAGAATGTGGGAGGAAACATTGATTGGGTGGAGAATGAGACCGCAAGGAAATATCAAACAATTCCTAAATTAGGGAGTCATGAATTAAGACCTCACAGGAGAAGAAGGGGGATGTTCTTTTTGAGTTAAGAGAGTATGATTTACAAGGTAGCCTGGGAAAGCAAGCGTTGGTGGGTTGGTGGAGAAAGTAGGCCTTGTATAGGCAAGACTGCAGCTATGGCTCCTCTTCCTGGCTTTCTGCACCTATGTCCCAGGCAATGCATGAGTCATCCAACACATGGGGCCATAAAGCACTTAATGAAGGTCATACCAGAGCAAGCCAACCAGGACAGCAATCAGCATTGTTCATCAGCTGCTCCACCAGAACACCAAGTTGGGTGTGGTGACACACTCAGGGAAAGTGGGACTGACATATTTTGTAGGAACATTCTGTTTCTTACCCAGGACCCATTACCTGTCTTCTCTTTGGTAAATAATGAGACCTATGCTTTATGACTTATAATATTTTTATTTGATTTCCACAATAAGAAGGTGGCAATAGATAATAATAACAAAAGAAATTGTAGTTTCATTTTACAGATAAGAAAATTGAGACTCAAGAGTATTACATAAATTGTTTCAGCTACCACAGCAAAAAATGGTATGGTTGGGAATCAAGCTCAGGGATTCTTATGCTCTATTTAGCACCGCCCTCTCTTCTGAGAAGAACTTGGGGATAGAATAAAAAAATAAGACTCTAATGAAATGTTTAGCACATGTGTCTTTTGTGAAAGGGAGAAATAGAGTAGTGTGAGATTTCTGTGACTCACTTGAAAATGACTTTTAAAAACTAATATAGAAGCCAACATCACCCTGATACCAAAGACAAAGACACAACAAAAGAATGAAACTACAGACCAATATCCCTTATTAACATAGATTCAAAAATTCTTGACAAAATACTAACAAACTGAATCCAACAGCATGTGGAAAAGATAATAACACCACGATTAGTGAGTTTTATTACAGATATGCAAGGATGATTCAACATGCACAATTCCATAAATGTGATTCATCACACAAACAGAATTAAAAACAAAACCCATATGATCATATCAATAGATGCAGAAAAAGTATTTGATAAAATCCAGCATTCCTTCATAAAAAAAAAAACCCTTAAAAACCTTGGCGTAGAGAGACCATACCTCAAAATAATGAAAGCCATATATGAAAAACCCATAGCCAAAATCATACCGAACAGGGAAAAGTTCAGTACGATTGAAAGCATTCCCCCTAAATGGAGACAAGACAAGGATGCCCATTGTCACCACTCATATTCAATATAGTACTGGAAGTCCTAGCTGCAGCAATCAGGCAATAGAAGAAAATAACAGGCATCCAAACTGGAAAAAAGGAAGTCAAATTACCTCTGTTCACTGATGGTATAATCTTACACCTGGGAAACTCTAAACCCTTCAAAAGACCCTAGATTTAATAAATGACTTCAGTAAAGTTTCAGGACACAAAATTAATGTACAAAAATTAGTAGCATTTCCATACACCAATAACAATCAGGCTGAGAACCAAATCAAGAGCTCAATCCCATTTACAATAAAATAAAATAAAATACCTAGTAATACATTTGACCAAGGAGGTCAAGGATCTCTACAGACAACTATAAAACACTGATGAAAGAAATTGTAGATGACACAAATTGGAAAACATCCCATGTTCAAGGATTGGAGGAATCAGTATCATCAAAATGACCATACTGCCCAAAGCAATCTACAGATTCAGTGCAATTGTTATCAAATTACCAACATTATTCTTCACAGGTTTAGAAAAAACAATCCTAAAATTCATATGGAACCCTGAAAGAGTGTAAGTAGCCCAAGTGATCCTAAGCAAAAAGAATAAAGCTGGAGGTATCACATTACCTGACTTCAAATTACTCTAAAAGACTATAGTAACGCAAACAGCACAGTACTGGTATAGAAATAGACATATAAATCAGTAGAAAAGAATAGAGAACTCAGAAACATAGCCAAATACCTACAATCAACTGATTCTTGACAAAAATATGCACTGGTGAAAGGACTCCCTATTCAATAAATGGTACTGGGAAAACTGGAATGTCATATGCAGAAGAATGAAATCTCTCACCATGTACAAAAATTAACTCAAGATGGATTTAAGGCTTAAATGTAAGACCTGAAACTATAAAATTACTAGAAGAAAAATCTAGGAAACACTCTCTGGACATTGGCCTAGGCAAAGAATTTATGACCAAGTCCTCAAAAGAAACCACAACAGAAACAAAATCAGACAAAAGGGGACTTAATTAAACTAAAAAGCTTCTGCACAGTAAAAAAATAAAATAGAGTAAACAGACAACCAACAGAATGGGTTAAAATATTTGCAAACAATGTATCTGACAAAGGGCTAAGATCCAGAATCTATAAGGAACTCAACTCAACAGGAAAAAAACACGTAACCCCATTAAAAAGTGGGCAAAGGACATGAACAGGTATTTTTCCAAAAAAAGGCATACAAGTGGCCAAAAAACCTGAAAAAATGCTCAACATCACTAATCATCAGAGAAATGCAAATTAAAACCACAAATGAGATGATATCTTACACTGGTCAGAATGGCTATTATTGAAAAGTCAAAAAACAACACATATTGGGGAGGATGCAGAAAAAAGGAAATGCTGATACAGTTTTAGTGAGGATGTAAATTAGTACAATCTCTATAGAAAATGGTATGGAGATTTCTCAAGGAACTAAAATTAGAACTACCCTTCAATCCAGCAATTCCACTACTGAGTATCTACACACAAAAAAATAAATTGTTTTATCAAGAAGACACCTGCAATTGTATTTTTATTGCAGCAGTGTTCACAATAGTAAAGTCATGAAATCAATCCAAGTGTTCATCAACAGATGATTGGATTAAAAATGTAGTGTACCTATATGCCATGGAATACTACTCATCCATAAAAAACAATGAAATCATATTTTTATAGCAACATGGATAGACCTGGAGGCTATTTTTTCTGCGTGAAATGACCCAGAAACAGAAAGTAAAAAACTGCATGTTCTCACTTATACACGGGAGCTAAACAGTGAGTATATACGGACATACAGAGTCATAGACACTAGAGACTCCAAAAGGAGAAAGGGTTAGGGGGGAGGTGAAATACTACCTATTGGGTACAATGTACACTATTTGGGTGATTGGTACACTAAAAGCCCAGTCTTCACCACTATGCATATACATCCATGTAACATAATTGGATTTGTACTCCTAAATCTATAAAAATTAAAATCAGTACAAAATATTTTTAAAAAGTGAAAAAAATGCTGGTAGGAATATCATAGATCTTCTAGTTCAATTTATTTCCTTTGTAAATGAGAAAACTGAGAATGAGAAAGCTTAAGTAAATTTTCCAAGGTAATCTAGCTGGTTATTTTCAGAATGAAGATTGCAAAAAAGAGAATTAACTAGATTTAAAGTCTCCTGGAAGATGCTCTATCATCTATGTACCATTCTTGCTAAAAAATCAAACTTAAATCTGATAAAAACTCTAAAGCTAATAATTAATTTACAGGAACTATAAGGGTAGAGAAACATGTTAGCATGCATAGAGATGTAATCAACAAAATTCAGATTGCAGGAAAAATCTACAGAACAAATTCTGTTTATTAAAAAATACATAACAGATATAAACCAATTACAAGATATAAATCTTACTTGCATCCTCAGGAGAGCAGAACAAATTATAAAAGTTTATCAGACAATGAAAGAAATTTCAAAATTCACTAGATATTTGATGACAGTAAATTATTATAAACATATATTAGGTATGATAATATTTTGCCTTTTGCAAAATTTCTTATCTTTTAAAGAAACATACTATTTTTAGATTAAAAGACATGAGACCTGAGATTTGTTTCAAAGTAATTCAGGGGTAGGGAGAAAAGTGGACCAGAATAAAGACAGAATGAATTGGCCATGAGCTGATAATTTTTTAATTTAGATAATGGATGCTTGGGAGGCTTGTTATAGTATTCATTGCATACATTTGAGCTTTTCCATTAAAAATCTTACTAGTTATATAGTAAATCAAATTCAAATCTAAAATTGTTTTCTCTTACATTTTAGAGATGGCAAGAAAGAAGCTGAAAAAATTTACTACTTTGGAGATTGTGCTCAGTGTTCTTCTGCTTGTGTTGTTTATCATCAGTATTGTTCTAATTGTGCTTTTAGCCAAAGAGTCACTGAAATCAACAGGTAAGAAGTAACTCTGGGGCTCTCTCCATATGTTGTTTTTATTAGAGCAAACCTTCATCAATGGCAGGAAAGTAATACTTTCATGCTCATGTGTGTATGTGTTTGTTGCGGGGGGCTGTTATATGTGTGTGTTCTATGTGTTTTGGACAGCTCAGTAGATATTCATTGTAGGATTAAGTTCTGATACTTTGATTTATCAATTAATGCATTGCAGAATTCCATAATTGACATTTTAAAAATATTTGCCAAATTTCCTTAAATAAGTCTAATTCTGCTAAGAATGATAATTAACAATACCCTTATGTGAAAGGCAAGCGAGTATATGAGAGACTTCAAGCAGTTTGTGGAAAAATAGAAATATAGAAATAAAAAGAAAGCTAGAAAGATAAAAATAAAAAAAAACTTTATTTCTCAGTGTAAACTCCATCAAGTTCAAGACACTTTTGTAAAAGATGATACCAGCCATTTAGTCCATCCATAAGAACTGAGGGTCCTGGGAATTTAACCTTTGTAATGCAGTCTTTTTTACATTATTAACTGAAAAAAATGAATGCCCTTTATAGATTTTTTTTTAAGATTAGGAAACTAAAAGAAGTCAAAAGGAGCCAAATAGGAACCATAAGGTGGATTTCCCATCAAAACTCTTGCAAAATTGCCCTTGTTTGATGATGAAATTAGCAGGAGCTTTGTGGTGGTGGAGAAGGACTCTCCGTGAAGCTTTCCCGGGCATTTTTCTGCTAAAGCTTTGGCTAACTTTCTCAAAGCACTCTCATGATGAGCAGATGTTACTGCTCTTTGGCCCTCCAGAAAGTCAACAAGGAAAATGCCTTGAGCATCCCAAAAAACCGTTATGTGTCCTTTGCTCTTGACTGGTCTGCTTTTGCTGTGACTGGGCCACTTTCCCCTCTTGGGAGCCATTGCTTTGTGCTTTGTCTTAAGGCTCGTACTGGTAAAGCCATGTTCCATCTCCTGCTACAACTCTTGGAAGAAATACTTCAGAATCTTGATCCCCATTTGTTTAAAATTTCTGTTTAAGGTTCTGCTCTTGTTTGCAGCTGATGTGGATGCAACAATTTTGGTACCCGTAGAGCAGAAATTGTGCTCAACTTTCATTTTTCAGTCAGAACTATATAAGCTGAACCAATTGAGACATCTATGGTTTTGACTATTGTTTCTGGTGTTATTTGTCAGTCCTCTTCATTAGGGCATGAAAAAATTAATTTTTATCTTCACAAATGGATGTGGATGGTCTGCTGCTGTGCGCTTCATCTTCAATATTGTATTGGCCCTTCTTAAAATAAGTTATTCCTTTGTAAACTGCTGATTTCTTTGGGGCATTGTCCCCATAAACTTTTTGTGAGTATCAGTGATTTCACCATTTTTCCACCCAAGCTTCACCGTGAGTTTGATGTTTGTTCTTGTTTCAATTTTAGCAGAATTTATGTTGCTCTGATAGGTGCTCTTTTCAAATTGATGTCTTATCTTTCCTAGTGCCTCAAGCTAAGTCCTGTTCAGACATGTTGTAACAATCTACTTTGAGTTTATTTTAGTACCAAAAATATTTGAAATTTATACATAGTTTTTTCATAATACATATTTTTCTTGGACTTTCTGAAGACCCTCATCTAATCAAAGTTTTTTTGTTTATTGAATTTTTATATCCTCAAAAGGAGCTGGATTATGCTGAATTATCCATGGTTTCTTATCTGATTCATCTAGGATCAACTTCCTAGGAGAACCAGGCAATCAAGTGTTAACCTGTGGCTTCTCTGCCCCTCCTACCCCATCCCTTGTTACAACAATTTCTACTTTTTGTAGAAAAAAGTCCCAAAGATTGCTCGACTCTTAAAATTATGTGATTCTAAAGATGTAACTAAAACCATTATGCAGACATTGGCACAATTTGAATTTGAAACCCCCAATGAAAAGAAAACCAATCAAAAGACACTGTTTTATCTTAATGTCATTATTAATTTATTGCAGAATACCTTCAAGAAAGCTCACCTCCTTATTTTAGGATACAATAAAAATACCTTTTCTAATTTACTGATTTTTAAATCTGAATTCAAAGTTCTCTAGCCCTTAGGTAAGTCCTAGCTGTCAGTTTTTAGAGTGGTGGCCTCCCTTTACATCTTTTGTCATATAGGACTTTGTATTTACAGAAGAATGGCATTGCTCAGAAGCATTCTTTGACCTGGGGATTGGCTGTTGACTGAGCAAGCAAAGCTGAGGTTACTATAATTAGGATGACACTTGTACTGCACATGTTCTGTGTGCCCTTGCTGCTGGGGTTGGAAGTAAAGAATCAGATCAGAGGTCTTCAGACTTTACTGTAAAGGACCAGATAGTAAATATTTTAGATTTTGTGGGCCATACAGACTCTGCCATAATGACTTAATTTTGCCCTAGTAGCACAAAGCAGCTAAAAACAAACGAGTTTGTAATGTGTATAATATGTAATGTGCATGTGTGTAATGTTCCAGTAATACTTTGTTTGTAAAACAGGCTTTGACTTAATTTGGCCTGAAGGCCATAGTTACTGACCCCTAGACTAAAGGAAGGGTGGTCCCCACCTTCATGAGCTTCTAGTCTAAAGGTGGAGTCCTTGCTCTTATACATACTATCTTGTAGGGGAGGGAGTTGGGAGTAGAAGGAGATGATATAGAGATACAAAAAGGTGAATACAGTCAGCAGGAACAAAGTGACATTTTATAAAGTGAATGCATAAATTTTGAGGTCATCAGAGTGAAGCCTACTCAGTAGTGGAGTTAATTGGAGGTGTTGAGAACTATTGAATGTCTGTGAAATTAAATTTGTCTAATGGTCTTTTTATGTTTGCTTTTGGTATAGCCCCAGATCCTGGGACAACTGGTACCCCAGATCCTGGGACAACTGGTACCCCAGATCCTGGAACAACTGGTACCACACATCCTAGGACAACGGGTCCCCCAGATCCTGGAACAACTGCTACCACTCCTGTTTCTGCTGAATGTCCAGTGGTAAATGAATTGGAACGAATTAATTGCATCCCTGACCAGCCGCCAACAAAGGTTTGAGTTATGAATTTTGTTTCCATTTTAGAATTTATGCAACTTGATAGTTTATTTTTTGTTGTTGTTTTGTTTTGGTTTTCTTTATTAGTGACTCTCAAGAGAGGTGTTTATGTTGCAGCCATTAGTGGCTCAGGCAAATTAACCTGTGTCCATGCTTGTGTGACAGTGCAGCTTCAGGAAAGGAAGACCTGGAAAATTCCCTTGGGTTGCCAGATTCAGCAAATAAAAGTGCGGTTGCCCAGCCAAATTCAAATTTCAGAAAAACAATGAATAAGCTTTTAGTATAAGTGTGTCCCGTGAAAGATTTTGGGCTTACTTACTAAAAACGTATTTGTCTTTTATATGGCAACACTACATGATTACTAGTTCTTTCTGACTCTGTTCATGCCCTGTATGTCTCTCCTCCTTTCAGAATTTCCAAAGCTCATCTAGAATCTACAGTAAAAATTCATACACGTGCACAAAACATTATTTAAAATAAGGGCAAAGTTTCAAGAGCTCTGTTTTGGAAGGAAGAAGGTGATGAATACCAGATTAAAGACAGTGCAGACATCTGGGCATTTACCTTAGCCCAGTGTTTCTAGATTATCGGCTGAAGTCCACCTGATTATGATGATTATAAAGTACTTGCCCACACCCTATGTTTGATGTGCCAAATTTACAGAAAGTTGATGCACATACATTTACTTTCCCTGTCATATTGTGCAAGTTACTCAATAGCTCTATTGAGCTGTACTCAATAGCTCACTCGAGCTGTACTCAATAGCTCACTCATTACTTGGAAGCTCACCTAGATTATCACATTCTCAGTATGTCACATTACTGCAACACTCCATCTTGTCACTGGGTATTGGTGCACTTCAGTACAGCCATAGTAATGTTTCTTTGGTGCTTTATTGTAAGATCTTTTGATAAATACTGTGGTATCAAGATTGAAGTTCAATAAATGAACTTTGGCTTTTCTACATGTCATATCTAACTGAATTACTCCACGGCCTTGGCGTTTATTAATTGGCATGCTCCTTTTTTGCTCAGCCAGAGAGAAATACTGGCACTTTCAATGATTCATTTTCTCGTAGAAGATACATCTTAGAACTTTTGTTGTATGTTTTATGAATCCTGAGAGCTGTATGCTGATCCAGATTGTTGTTGAGAGCTGAGGCTATGGATAATGATGTGTTTGTATGGTGTTCACATTAAAGGGAATGTAGCTGAAAGAGGATGGTGGGAAGAAGTTATGAACACAACAGATAGGCTAGGCAGAATGTTCTGGTGTTGAAACTATTGCTATATAATTTTATGATTCTTATCATCTGTCCTCCAAGATTATATGTAAAAGAACTAAAAGAATAACTTTCTCTGCAGATGATTCTTGGTTGTAAATACCATTGTTTCATTCTCCCAGTTATGAGAGGGAATCCTTTTCCAGTACAGGAGGAAGTAATGTATCAAGCCACCCTGACACCCTGAGTACTCTTGGGAGACTCTTCTTTGGAGAGAATGGACTCTAGGAGTCCCCTTCATGGATCTTAGGAAAAAAGATCACTCGATTATCTAACTCTAGTTCGGATCTTTAGTTCTGGGCTTGAAGCTGGTTGGAGGGCATCTTCACTGAATTCCTTCCTATCATATCAGCTGAACTCGTTACCGCCTCACCAAATCTGCTTTTCCTTCTCAGCTACCAGATTTCTGCTAGTAGTTCTATTAAGCTTCTAGTTCTTGAGGCAGAAACAGCAGAACTTCTGCTTGGCTCATCCCTTCTATCCCTTTGGCCAGTATTCCATGTATTTTAAAATATTTTCCTTAACAATAATTTCCAGAAGAGGCATTTCATTTCCATTCTTGCAGCCATCCCTAGATCATCATTTCCTCATGCTTGGGTTGCTCCAGGTGCCCCTTGGCATCCCTTCTGAATTCCATTTCTCCTATCCATTCCGTTACATGTGAGATTAGAATTTCTCTTTTTTACATCCAACTTTTGTTATTATTTCTACCCAACTTCAGTACATATAGTGGTTTATTACTGTACGTTGAGCCAAGTTCAAACACTGTCTTCTATCATCTAAGACCCTACCTCTGTGCCTCTATAGGTTCACTTAGGCTATACTTCTATGCAGATTTTAAAGACAACTGTCTACACTTATTCCAAACCTTTGAATTCTAAAATCCTTTCCACTTTCTTGATGAAGTCTTTTATCCCCAATTCCAGAACTCAGAGTTGAAAGATCCCATTGATGGCAGGGAGCAGGAATATTTCATCAAATTCCAGATATCCAGCTTAGGAAAGAAATGATAGTTAATACTTTTAAATCCTTTGATTTTTCAGGGCTATAAAGCACTGTGTAAACATGGGAGAGCAGGTTACATGCTTAAAGATAAACCCGCATGCCCTAAGTAAACGTTGCAGAGTAATTAAGCTGAGAGAAATTCACAGTTGATTTCCAAGGATAACAATAACATAAGTGGTAATCTGAATAATTTGAGAGGTTACCATATTTCTTAAACAGAAGCTTTGTCATCTTTTACAGCGAACACATTTGGTAATTGTCTACGTATTACTCATTTATTTGGCTTATGATATCCTTTTCCAAATTCCAGTTTATTATCAATATGTTGGGGATCATGTTTTATGATATAGCAGCAAGGGTATTGCATTTTGCCAAGATCATTGTGAGTCTTCACCTTTAAATTACTCTGTGTTTACACAACATCAGTTAATAGCCATTATATGGTGCTAGGAAGATCAGTGAGCCCAGATAAAAACTTAAAGTCTTAAAAGACTTAAGTTTATGTTTGGCACCTTGAAATGATAATGTAGCCATTGGACAAGTGAAAGTATGTAAGGGGAGCCAGGTTATTGAGTTACTCCGTCCTAGCTTTGCTTCTGGAAAGCTCTTTGACTTGATCAGTAAGTCACATTTTCTTATAAACTGTGAAATCCTTCTAAGTAAAATGAGACAGTATGTGTTCAGCTAAACATACTCATTAAACGTTCGATTAAATGACTATTGAACACTATACTAACCTCAAAATATTTTAGAATAGTGATCTCTAAGGTTCTGAAATATGTTTCTCTGAAAATTCACCACAGTCTGATTTGGGGGACTAGAAAGACTGGATTATGGGAATGGCAGAGGTGGCAACTTTGTTTTAAGAAGTCTTTGCTGTTAGACTTCACCTTGAGGTTAAATGAAGTGGCCAGCCTAACAAGCTAAATTTCAAAACCTGACTCAAGATGCACATATTATAAAATAGCCTACATTTAAGATATTTCACAGAGTCGAGACTAATTTTATTCATTTGTTTGTTCAAACTTGCTGCACATAAAAACAGCTAGAGAACATTTTGATGAATAGAAGGTGATTTGAAATTCCTTTATCATCAAGTGCTTTCAACTTCTAAAATTCCTGCTCTATTTGAAGATGGGATACTTTGTCTCATTCTACTCATTTTCTTCATGTGGAGACTTTCTGGTTCCACCCTTTTTGTTCACAACATCAGGTTCTTTTGTGCTGCTATAACATAATGCCCAAGACTGAGTAATTTATCAAACACAGAAATTTACTTATCATAGTTATGGATGGAGACTAGAAAGAACAAGACCAAAGTGCTGACATCTTGTGAGGACCTTCTTGCTGCATCCTCACATGGCAGCAGGTAGACGGCAAGAGACAGCCCACTGTCTCCTTTATAAGGGCACCTAATTCCCTTTGTCTGGGAGGAGGCTTCATGGCCTAATCACCTCTTAAAGGCCCCACCTGTTAATACTAACATACTGGCAACACGTGAATTTTGGAGGGGGCACATTCCAGCCAAAGCACCAGTCTAACTGAAATTGCTCTAAGTCTTCTATTTTCTTAGACTTCTGTTTTCTTAGGGCAAGCTTCTCCATTTGTCTACAGAATTACAAACTACCCAAACTTAGTAGTTTGCAGCAACAATTGTTTTATTATATCTGGTGATTTTGTAAGTCAGAGATTCTGCCAGGGTTTGGCTGAATGGTTCTGTTCCACATAGCATTTACTGGGATTACATGATATGGTGGTATTTAGTTGGTGGCCGATCTGGTCTGGAGGTTTCGAGATGACTTTACTCACATACCTGGTACCTTGGTGAAAATGGTGGTAAGACTGACTGCACCCTCTTCCCCTCCATGTAGTCACGGAGTCTCTCTTGGTACTCTCTCCAGCAGGGTAGCTGAACTTGTTACATGGTGGCTCAGTGCTGCAAGAGACAGAGGCAAAAGCTTCCAGTTCTCTTAAATACCACACCTAAACCAGCATAGCATCACTTTTGATGCATTTTGTTGATCAGATCAGTCTCAGGGCGGCCCAGCTTCAATAGGAACAGCGACAGACTCCACCTCTTGACACAAAGTGTGTTAAGAGAACTTGATGGCCATTTTAAACAACTGCAGAGGAATGCTTATTTTTTTTTTCAGAGTAGCATAAAGGCTGCTGTTAATGGTGAAGGCTGTGGTGACCTGGACAATACAGAACAGAGCAGGATGGGGTGGCACAGGTTAGAGGAGTCAGCACTGGGAATAGGGTGGGTGGCAGAGTTGAGTGACTGAGGTCTAATGCGAATTGTGAGGAGCTCCTCCTGTTCCCTCCAGTGGCAGGAAATGGTTGATGCCACTGACTCACTCAAGCTGACTCTGCCTCAGTCTGGGATCATGTCCTTTTAACCAGCTTGCATTTGTCCTTGCAACTTTGCCCTCTTTCTTTCCTGAATGCTGCAGTTGCTGAAGTTTTGATTTTCTTTTTTTTTAAATCTTAGATCTGCTGTTTCCTAATGCCCTAATGGTTGATGCATTTCAAGGCGCCTGTAATCTTATCAATAAATTATTTTCACCCCATATTGTGGAAAGACATAGGGGATTACTTTCGAGAAAGTTTCTGGTTGATAATTGATTTCACCTTTAGAATAGGCTTTTGAGAATATAGGGTGGCAATTTCTCTTTTTTATATAAAAATATGTGAGAAAGTATTTTTAAAACTAAAAGGCCCACATGCTTACTACAGAAAATGTGTTAGGAGAGAAAGTCTGTGACAGATTCCTTTAGGTTTCTTCTGGTTCTTCTCTCTACCCATTACACTGGTCAGCCCACAAGCACCTGGGGCTTCTCTGGTTTCCTGTAGCAGTAGGAATCATGGATTATCATTTAGTGGTTTTCATTTTACTACTTTCTGTTTGCTTCTCTTTTTCTCTATTTCCTAGGCTCTGTCCCAGAAATTCTGATTTAATTCTTAAGGAGTGGATCCCAGGCCTGCTTATTTTTGTAATTTGCCAGGTGATCCAAATGTGCAGCTAAGATTAATAACCATTGGTCTAGAGCAGCGGTTTTCGAACATTGTTCTGTATTAGCATCACGTAGAGAGCTAATAAAATCCTTAGCACTCCAGCTTCAGTGAAGGAGGATAAGGCCTGAGCTTTTATACTTTTCCTGAATTTTCCAGGTGATTCTGACAGGGACCATAGTTTGAGAATATAGTAAAATATGTTTGACACAATGTGCAAAGTTGTACATTTTTCAGCAGTTCTGTAGGTCGTTATGTTGGAAGGGACTTTGGCAAAATATGGAATGTTTTCAGTCTGTGTTTTTATATTGTTAGGCATGATTATTATAGTCTTCTTGGTAATCCAGTATATGAAAGCTTGAAAAATAATGACACGTTTGGGACTTGATAAAAGATGGGGAGTTGGAAAAATAGGCAGTTCTATATTATTTTCTATTATTTATTTTCACAATGGTTTTGATTTTTTCTATACAGCATTAACTTCTTTGAAATAATTATTAATAAATATTTAAGATATACAAAAATATATAACCATTATCCAGCTTAAGAAATAAAATATTATCAGCAGAGATGAAGTCCCTCACGCTTATCCCTTCTGTATTATTACCTTTTCCTCCATCCTCTTTAGAGGTAACCACACTTTTGAAATTGATATTTACCATGCATTCCTTTCAACCTTTACTACTTCTATATATACTTGTAAATAATAGATATATACAGCCTATAAACAAAATGCATTTTTGTTTATGCACTTAACATTGTGAGATTTAACTATGTTGATAGATATCTCTAGTTCATTTATTTTGCTATAAAATTGGTACACAATTGTATAAAATTATATGTCAATTTTATGGCAAAAATAAATCAAAATCATTCTTTCTACAGTAAAAAAAAGTTTTTCTTCAATATCTTGAAGTTACATCAGTCCCATTCTGAATATTTTTGTAAGTTTTTTTTACTTGCATCTGTGTGATTTTAGATATATATCTTAAGTTTACTAGACATTGTCAAATTGATCTCCAAAGTGGCTGTGCCGATTTACCATCTCACTGTCATTTTCTGTATCTTCTTTGGAATTGACAGTCTTTTAAAGTTTTGCCATTTGGGGATTATAAAATAGTGTTCTGTTGTGGTTTCAGTGCTAATTTTTCTGAATACTAATATTGGTGAACATCTCTCATTTAGTTCTTTTCTGTGAATTTTTCTGTCTTGCCCGATTTTATATTGAGATGTTTATCTTCTTGATGTGTACAGTCTTCCCGTTTGTTCATTCATGTGATTCTGGATTCTTATTCTTATCATATATGTTGCAAATATTTACTGTTAAGAGGCTTTGCTCATCTATTTTATACTGTCTTGATGAACAAAAGTTTTACATTTTAATAGAGTCAAGCCTATCAACAATTGTGACTTATGTTTTGATAACTATGTATTCCCATATTACATTGTATCTCAAAAACAATTCCAGGAAGACTAAAAGCCTAAAGGCAAAAAACAAAAAGTTATAGATTTAAGAAGAGAAAAAAAGAATCTAATATAATAATAATTGAGTTATTCATTCTATTTTTTCTATAAATTTTCTTGAATTTCTACCGAGACAATATTTTGTCTGGAAGTAATGGATGATTTGGCTTCATTGTTTTCAGTCTTGTACATTTTTCTTTCTTGTCCTCTTGAATTGTTAGAACCTCCAATATATTTTTAAATTATAAGCAATCATAGTGATGGATCACTTAGGTTTTTTTTCCTGATTTTAAAAGGAATCCTTTTAATATGTTACCATTTAGTAAGATACTTGTTGTACAGTTTTGGTGGATATCCATGATCAAACTAAGGAAGTTGCTTTTCATTCCAAGTTTGCTAAAAATTTTATTATGATAGCTGATGAATTCAAATGATTATATGGTATACTTTTTAAAGTGAGGTTTTTTTAATGAATTACACAAGTAGATTTTCTATTATTAAAGGATCTCCTTATTTCTGGAGGAAACACCACTTGGTTATTATTCGTTTAATATGTACTGATTTCTGTTATTAATCCTTTGTGTGCTTTTTCTTTTAGGCTTTTGCATTTATGTTCATGGATAAGACTGGGCTGTAGTTATCCTTTATGTTTCGTGTTTGCTTTTGACATAAAGTACTTTCTTTGTTTCTTCCCTTCTCTCTCTTTTAAGTGTTAAGAAGCATTGGGAATTGGAGGAGGAGAGGATTGGGGTAGAGCAGAGCTTGATTGACTCTTAAGCAGTGTCTTTAGTATCTGGCTTGTCTCTATCTCTGAATTCTATTCACTCCTCCTCTTCGTGTTGGCGAAAGAGCCTGTATAGCTATTATATAAAAAGTAACATATCTTTCCATCTTTTATGTACATTATCCATCAATTACTCTGGGTGTTCTTAAAATATTCTGTTATGTACTGTCTCCCTTAATTTTACCTTGTGATTCTTTAAACTTTTCTTGTATATATTTTGAGTCTTTATTATTAGGTATATATCCAGTTTGAGCTGTAATATCTTGAAACTTTAATCATCATGTACTGACTCTATGTCTCTCTAATAATGAATTTTTACTTAAAGTCTATTTGCCTGATATTAATATGGCTTTTATTTTATTTTATTGTTTTGAGATGGAGTGTCACTCTGTCACCCAGGCTGGAGTGCAGTGGCACAATCTCGGCTCACTGCAACCTCCGCCTCCTGGGTTCAAGTGAGTCTCCTGCTTCAGCCTCCTGAGTAGCTGGGACTACGGCCACGAACCACCACAGCCAGCTAATTTTTGTATTTTTAGTAGAGATGGGGTTTCACCATGTTGGCCAGGCTGGTCTCAAACTCCTGACCTCGAGTGATCTGCCTGCCTCCCAAAGTGCTGGGATTACAGGCGTGAGCCACTGCACCCAGCCGGCATTCTTTTTACATATTTGTTTTCCCCTTTACTTTCAGCGCTTTTGTGAGCTTTAGTTTAGGATGTGTAAACTATAAGAAACATTTAGTTGGACTTACTTCTTTAAATGTAATCTGACTATCTTTGTCTTTTAAATATTTAAACCATGTGATAGTTTACATGACACATTCTTCCTAAGGTCTCATTTTGTGCCTTCTCTTCATTCTGTTTATGTGCTAGTCCCCACCCCTACTCCTTCGTAAACATGTCTTTTTTCTTAATTTTTTGGATAGAGGATTTCCACACTCCCCACAACTCTAACAATTTTTCTTCAGTACTGTTTTGGTAGTTACACATTCTATGTTATTTTGGCAGTTTCTCTTAAATTTTTAATTCTCATATCCAACTTAAAGGGGCATTTTGTGTCCTCGGCCTAATTCTTTTTGTGTGCCCTAATTCTGTTCATGCCATCATTTTCTGTAGTTTCTTTCTAAATCTATTTTCCTAGGTTTTACATAGTTTGTTTTGTCTTATTATGTGGGTCTTGCACCATGTCTCTTCCCACTTCTTGCAATGGCTCAGCTCTACTGTAGAAGCTGGCATTTTTGAGTTGGCCAACAAAGACTGTTTGCATTCCTTGCTCTTTTGGCCACTCTGATCTTTGTCCTTTCCAGTTTAATGGAAAAATTATTAAACTCTGGGCTGTATACAAAAACCATTATGCTTAACACTCTTTTCAACACTTTTTTTCTTTTTATGATGAGGTTTCATCTGAGTGGGTTTTACAAGAACAAAGACAAAACCATGGATTGAGGTTGAGTTCACAGTGAAACCTGATCTTACAGCAGTATAAACCACATATGGACATCGTTGTTTATCCCTCATATTGGCTATTAGTGTAAAAAACAGCATTTGATTAAATTTCATTGTTTGTATAACTAAGCAAAACATTTTTCTGACCATTTGGAAGGCTGTATTCTCCTGAAAATGTGCTTAGAGATACTCAACCCAGAGTATAGAAAAAAAGAAATGGATAGTAGGAGAACTAAGTTTTGTTCTTGCCTTCTCAATAGCTGAGTAACCTTTGGCAGGTCACTTTACCTCGGAGAAGCTTTACCACCATGGGCCAAAGGTAATTCATCTGTAAAATTATCTGGCAGGAGGTATTAGTTATCTATTGCTGTGTAATAAATTATTCCAAAATTTAATGGCCTAATATGACAAATATTTTCTCACAGCTTCTGTAGTCAGACATCTGACCTTGGCTTAGCTAGGTGCCTCTGGCTCAGTGTCTCTTGGAAGGCTGGAGTCAAAGTGTCTTCCAGGACTATGGGATGATCGTTTTCAAGCTCACTCATGCAATTGTTGGTAGGATTCAGCTCTTCAGGTGTTGTTGGATTGAGAACCTCAGTTCATTGCTGGCTGCTAGCTGGAGACCTCCCTCAGTTCCTTGCCATGTGAGCCCCTCCACAGTGTGACAACTTGCCTCTCCCAGAACGAGGACTCCAACAGAGAAAGTGAAAGAGAGCAAGCAAGACAGAAACTTCAATCTTTCTGTGATCTAATCTTGAAAGCAGCATCTCATTATTTTCTCTGGTTTCTATTACTTGCAAATCACTTGATTCAGCATGCACTCAAGAGGAGAGAGTTCTTTGTCCTTTTTTGTATTTAACTTGGTTGCTTCTCCCAAATTAGTTGGTGTGAGAAAGAAACTACCTTCATTTTGGCTTCTACTTGATTCAGTCATTAATTATGTTAGAAGGCACACAACTTACTTAAGTAAGAATCTATTTGGGTGTCAAGAAAGACTACTTTCTGCCTCTGGAGGAGTTGAGAGACTGTAAACATGTCATATATCTCACATATGTATAATCCATATAAATGTAAGGTATATATTTAAAAGTCAAAACAACATTAGTTTGATTTGAAAGCTTCAGAATACAGATGATTGCAAAGTCTTATTTTCATTTTTAAAAGTCAAAGCCGATATAAATGAAGCTCCATTTGTAATTTTGGATTACTGGTGATATAGCTATATTATTGTTTAGACTATTTAAATATATTTATGAGTTTTTTTTGTGATAAAAGTTATAGAATGCATTTTGCTTCCCATACTGTTACATAAGAAGGACACTGGACAGAGAAATTGGTTGTGGGTAGAAACTCTGCCATTGCTTGGTATATGGCACAATTTATCTAAATGTCAGTTGCCTTATTTGTAAAATGAAATTATTGATACCAGAGTCTCAAATTAGATGTTTCGTGCTTTATAAATGATCGTGTTCTACAACTAAATGGAGCTTCTTTGACTAACCTCTTGTTTCAGGCCACATGTGACCAACGTGGCTGTTGCTGGAATCCCCAGGGAGCTGTAAGTGTTCCCTGGTGCTACTATTCCAAGAATCATAGCTACCACATGGAGGGCAACCTTGTCAACACAAATGCAGGTAAGCCAGAGTCTGCCATGATGCAGGAGGTCCAGACCCTCTGGAGGTTGACTCTGTATCCCCCAGGGGCAGCCTGTGACAGAAGGTGGTCATTGCTCTTAATCAAGGACTAGAATCTATGTGGGCACCAAGGAAAAATTATTCTCTGCCTTGGGAGTTGAGAGACCATGTCCTCTTTCCAACTTCCCCATTTATGGACCTTCATGACTGCAATAATCATTGATCATTTTTGTTTTCAAGTTTATCCCTTTTAAAGTGGGGGATTTGAAATTGGTAACCTCTCAGACTACTTCCAACTCTAATTTTATGTTATTTTTATGAAATAGAAATAATTCCAATTTTATAAACATGTTGTGAAAGTTACTAGTCAATATAAGTGTTCATGGAGTGAATAGCCCCTCTTCTTCCTCCTACTCTAAAATGCAAAGCATAGGCCAGGCACAGTGGTTCATGCCTGTAATCACAGCACTTTGGGAGGCCGAGGTGGATGGATCACCTGAGCTCAGGAGTTTGAGACTAGCCTGGCCAACATGGTGAAACCCCATCTCTACTAAAAATATAAAAATTAGCCAGGTGTAGTGGCATGTGCCTGTAGTCCCAGCTACTCAGGAGGCTGAGCCAGGAGAATCGCCTGAACCCAGGAGCCAGAGGTTGCAGTGAGCTGAGATTGTGCCACTTTGCTCCAGCCTGGGTGACAGAGCGAGACTCCGCCTCAAAAAAAAAAAAAAAATGCAGAGTATAATGATGACAATGATGACCATTCTAGAGGATAGCAGAAGGTGACACTTTAGGGAGGCTGTCGGTATAAAGGAGGAGGCATGTTCCCCTTTCAGATGCTCTTGGCCTGATGGACTGTTACAATAAGGTCTCAACTTTCACCTGGTTTACCATTTAATTAGGGAGATGGCATCAATGGATATAATCACCTGTAATGCAATATGAAAATAACTGAGAAGGAATTATGTATATGTATGTCAGGTCCGAGAATGTAAAGGGTACCTAATTAACACTGAATGACTGATGGGCTTGTGGAATGAGTGTTAGGCTTATTGGGGGAGGTTTTCAATGATTTTGTAGAAGAGAGACATAGATTTTTACAAAATGTAATGATGATATCTAGCTCCAGAATCTGCCATAGATAGTATGTGCATATGATGGGGTGTATATCTGTCTTTTCCCTTCTTTTGAGAAATAAAGGTTTTTCATCAATCCCTTTGACATGTATCCTAATTTTTTTTTTTTTTTTTTGAGAAGGAGCCTCACTCTGTCATGCAGGCTGGAGTGCTGTGGTGCGATCTCAGCTCACTGCAACCTCCACCTCTGGGGTTGAAGCAATTCTCCTGCCTCCAAAGTAGCTGGGATTACAGGCATGCACCACCACACCCGGCTAATTTTTGTATTTTTAGTAGAGATGGGGTTTCGCCACGTTGGTCAGGCTGGTCTCGAACTCCTGACCTTGTGATCCACCTGCCTCGGCCTCCCAAAGTGCTGGGATTACAGGTGTGAACCACTGCACCCAGCCCCATGTATCATAATTTTTATGTAGCTATTATTTGAGAATTTGCAGAGTCAACTATGAAAACCTTTTTTTCTCCTGTGTTAGGATTCACAGCCCGGTTGAAAAATCTGCCTTCTTCACCCGTGTTTGGAAGCAATGTTGACAATGTTCTTCTCACAGCAGAATATCAGACATCTAATCGTTTCCACTTTAAGGTTGTAATTTGTTTATTTTTTTTTTAAGTTTTTTTTGAGAGACTTTTATTCCCTATCCGATGAGTGCAGTTACTACATTATAGAAAATTTTGCTACTGGATGTATTTTTCTATATTGCTATTATTAATTAGCACCTGTATGTTAAAGACATATACAGAATAACTTCCTTTACTGTGATAACTTCCTATTCATATTACAGTAAACTGTAATATGTATTACAGTTTACTAGTGAGTTTGGCTTTCATTCATTTACTCTAGATAACATGTGGAATGTGGTAGGAAGATAAAATAAGGAAGTATCACAGCTTTCAATCCATCTCTGCAGATGTGCTGTGTATGTCTCTACCTAAAGACTAACTTATGCCCAAAGGTGAACCATTTGAGTTTGGTAACATAATGAGTACATCTACCTTAGATATGAGGTCAGTTTGATCAGTGCCTGATTCCAGTATCATAAGTAGGGATATTGGGAAGCTCTGACAAGTTTTTATTTTGGCTTTCCTTCTATTTCTATCTCTGCACAGTTGACTGACCAAACCAATAATAGGTTTGAAGTGCCCCACGAACACGTGCAGTCCTTCAGTGGAAATGCTGCTTCTTCTTTGACCTACCAAGTTGAAATCTCCAGACAGCCATTTAGCATCAAAGTGACCAGAAGAAGCAACAATCGTGTTTTGTAAGTTTTGGAAACCTATCTAAGGATCAGAGTAGGAAGGTTACAGGGAGGTCTGTAAGCATGAAGAAGGGGGTGTTTCAACAATATTCCTGAAGGTTGTGAGCCCATTATTGGTGACCAGACCCTTTACCTTCTAAAGTATATATTTTTTTCTGGCTTTCTTTCTCTTTCTTCTGTTTGCACAATCATTTTTTTCTCTTCATTTTTCCCTTTATTTCCCTCCGTCTATAATATATAACCAGCTGTCCACCAGTAAATATTTACTGAACATCTCCTATCGTAAGTACAGTGTTCTGGTCATGTAGTAGGCTGTCTGGTCTGGGAGACTAATGCAAGAAATTTGCACATGGTCCCTTTCTTCAAGGAGTCCTGATCTCTTGTTTTCCATAGAAAAATGTCACAGGAGGGCAAATGGGACTGAATGAATGGGAGCTATTGAGTCACTGAGATATAAAGGATGCTTTTCTAAGCCCTTACGTTCTCTCCACCCTGCTTGCTCACCCATCCTTGTGTTCTCCACCTGTGTCTAGGTTTGACTCGAGCATTGGGCCCCTACTGTTTGCCGACCAGTTCTTGCAGCTCTCCACTCGACTGCCTAGCGCTAACGTGTATGGCCTGGGAGAGCATGTGCACCAGCAGTATCGGCATGATATGAATTGGAAGACCTGGCCCATATTTAACAGAGACACAACTCCCAATGGAGTAAGCTTTCAAATGGGCCCCTTTCCACTGAATATCATAGTCTCAGTCTTAAAGGTCACCTCTAGTTATTACAGTGTAGTGTTTAAGAGTAAGAGTCTAGAGTGAGACTACCTGGCTTTGAATTCTAGTCTTGCTATTCACCAGTTACGTGGTTCTGGGTGTTACCTACCTCTCTGTCTTCAGTTTCTTATCTATAAAATGGAAGTAATATCTCAATAGGGTTGTGGTGAGGATGAAATGAACAGATACATGTAACGTATCTAGAAGAATGGCTGCCAGAAAGAAGGTGCTCAATAAATGCCAACTCCTTCATATTTTCCTAACCAGATATGGAGAAGATATTATTAATATCTGTACTCTCAACAACAGTTGATTGTGATCTCCATATTTTTAGGTTCACCTTTAATCACTGACTCACCAGGTTTATCATCACAATAGGATAAAGTCTCAGCTAAAACAATCATTTTTTGTATAAAGAATGATTGTGGTAGTGAAAGAATAGACAGAGTTTTGTTGTTATTGTTTTATTTTATTTCCACTTTGTTTTGACTGCTAAAATTTGAAGTAACATTGTTTTCTGGATTTGGCAATACTCTGTTGTTCAGGGCCTTTCTTTTTCTTTTCTTCTTCTCTCTTTGAGATGGGGTCTCACTGTCACCCAGGCTGAAGTACAGTGGCGCAACCATGACTCACTTTAGCCTCAACCTCCCTGGGCTCAGGTAACCCTCGCACCTCAGTGTCTGGAGTAGCTGAGACTAAAGGTGCGTGTCACCATGCCTGGCCAATTTTTTTTGTATTTTTTTTGTAGAGACTGGGTTTCGCCATGTTGTTCAGGCTGATCTCAAACTCCTGGACTCAAGCAATCCTCTGGCCTTGGTCTCCCGTAAGTGCTGGGATTACAAATGTGAGCCACTGTGCCCAACTGGGCTTTCTTGACTAAGCAGAATTAATGGATGGAAGAAAGGAGATTACAGCAATAATTTATTAGCCATATATATATATACACACACACACACACACACACATACATGTGTGTGTATATATATCTATTTAGCCATAGAGTCTAGAAAATATAATAATTTCTTGTTAGACAAAACCAAGGCCCAGCGAAGCCAAATTAATAGCTCAAGGCAAAACAGTTTGTAAGAACAAGAATGGCCTGAACCCGGGAGGTGGACCTTGCAATGAGCCGAGATCGCGCCACTGCACTCCAGCCTGGGTGACAGAGCGAGACTCTGTCTCAAAAAAAAAAAAGAGTTTGTAAGAACAGAGGAAGAATCTAATCCCTACTCTGTGTAATTTTTAAGCCCAGGCTCTGTACTGTACATATGCCTATCAGAAAAGCAGAAAAGCTGTTAAGTCAGAGCAGCTTACCTAGGAATAGTTGGTGACAATTGTTTCATTAAGGAGCCTCAGATCCTTGCTTCTCAAAGTGTGTATGTGGCAGGGGAACCACCGTGTGAGAGAGGTGGGCTTTCAGTCCCTTCTTCCATCTATTGAATTAAAATCTGCATTTAGGGCCGGGAGCAGTGGCTCACGTCTGTAATCCCAACACTTTAGGAGGCCAAGGCGTGTGGATCATTTGAGGTCAGGAGTTCAAGATCAACCTGGTGAAACCCCGTCTCTACTAAAAATACAAAAAATTAGCTGGGCATTGTGGTGGCGGGTGCCTGTAGTCCCAGCTACTCGGGAGGCTGAGGCAGAAGAATGGCGTGAACCCAGGAGGCAGAGCTTGCAATGAACCGAGATTGAGCCACTGCACTCCAGCCTGGGTGACAGAGCGAGACTCCATCTCAAAAAAATAAAATAAAATAAAAACCAAAACAAAAATTAGCCAGGCGGTAGTGGCACACACCTGTAATCCTAGCTACTCAGGAGGCTGAGGCAGGAGAATTGCTTGAGCCTGGGAGGTGGAGGTTACCATGAGCCAAGATCACACTACTGCACTCCACTCTGGGCGACAGAGTGAGACCCTGTCTGAAAAAAAAAAAAAATCTGCATTTAACTAAAATGCCCATGTAGTTTGTGGATACACCAAATTTTGAGAAACACTTTTCCAGAGCAATAGTTATCAAATGTGACTACATGTTGAAGTTACCTGGGGAAATTAACAAATAACAGCCATGTCTGCTTCTACCTCTGGGGATTCTGTTTTAATTGGTCTGGGGTGCAGTCTAGGTTGAGAACTCCTGTTCTGGAGTCTCGAAGACAAGCCTAGACTAGAGCTCCATCTAGTTACCTGATTCATATTAAAGCATATTGATGGAGCTTCTGCTGATGAGGTTAAGTCAGGTTAAGACAGGCCTCTTTGAGAGGGCAGTTTTTTTGAATTACATTTAAAAAATTCCTATCCTCTTACCTTCTAAAAAATACCACAGCCTTCACATTCCTTCTAGATGAATGATAATAGCTGGCTCATTCTGTAAGAAAACATGAGTTCACTTGGTTAACATCAACTAGATATAGACCCCATCTTTTAAAAATGTGTCTTTATGACCCTGAATGTCCTGTCAATTAGTTGCATGATTAAGACTGATTTCCTAAACCAGCCCCACAGTGTGGTGCTGAGACTTCTTAGTTGTAAATTTTGGTTTTTAATTATCTTTCTGCAGAACGGAACTAATTTGTATGGTGCGCAGACATTCTTCTTGTGCCTTGAAGATGCTAGTGGATTGTCCTTTGGGGTGTTTCTGATGAACAGCAATGCCATGGGTAAAGGAATATTCATGGAAAAAACAAGCACAAGAGTGATTTTCAGTCCCTTTCTTACAGCACTATGATAAAAGGAATGGATCCCTTTAAGAGTGACTGAGCCATAGTGTAGGGAGGGCCTTATAGATTCTCTAATTGTGCTATCCCTACTTCATTACCTGTTGATCCATGGTAGCCATGAGTAGGGGATTTTCTTCAACTTATGATTTTCCTGAATCTGGTGGCCTCTGTTGGAATATTTTCTATTATCAAGTTAAGGAGCTCACCCTTCCCTATAATTTACTCTGAGATAGTTTCCACCGGTGTGTTCTTCTCCGTCTTCAGCCCTGTAGTCAGTAGATCCCAGTGGCAATGAATTGCCACAGGGGAAGAGAAGATGTATCAGAATCTCCCAGGATTGATGGTGGGCATAGGGTATTGATCCATACCTTTTCTTAATTGAGAGTCATCGATTCAATCAGTGCTCCTCAAAGTGTGGTCCCTGAATGGGTCACAGACTGTTTCAGGTCTATAGTAAGATGAGTATAGAAATGGCGAGTAAGCAATGCTGTAGCCTCCACATGCACACATGAACCTTTTTCTAGTAATTCATTTTCATATTATTTTATGAAAATATCAGCTTGCAGTGAAATGGAAATTAAACAAAATAAAGATCTGATTCTCCACCACAGATATCCGAGAAGCACTCTAAATGATCTAAGATGATTCTAGGACATCTAAGAGATGAATCTAAGACGATTCTAATAGAATCTTAGATGGTCCTAAGGTACTTAAAATACCAAATAACCTAAGAATAGACTGAAATAATATAATAGAAAGACTGTACAGTTTTAGATAGGTGAAAGGAACCAGAAAATAAGATGAGTCAGACTTAGTGGGAAAGGCCACAAGATCCTAGATACTCTGTATGAGTTGTTCCTATGACCGAAGAGTACATTGCAATATTTCTTGAGGCATTTTATTTCTAGATACGAATCAAGGTAATGACACAACTTTTGAGAATGGTGATTGGCACATAGAAGGGTTTTGAATTTATGATACAATTTCTGACTTTATTTTTTAGTTTGGCTTTTGTTTGAGGTGAGATTCACTGAGGATAGTTACCTCCATGTCTAGTTGAATTATATTCTCACAATAATGATGGGATATGTGGTGGGACATGTTCTGTGGTTATGAAAGTCAGAGAGGAGAAACTTTTCCTCTAACCTCTTAGGGTTAATTCTTGGGAGCCTGCAAATTAAACTGGCAAAAAGGTAGATTAGCAATAGAAAAGACAGAATTTATTTACACTTGTAATGCGCATACACACAGCAATTCTCAGTGATGAGTAACTCAAGGCAGAGATTAGAACTTGGGGCTTCTATACCATCTTAATTAATAGGTGAAAGGGAATGGGGAAAGACACTTAGGAGAGAACAAATGACGTTTTGGAAAGATAAACGGGCCCTTAGGAGAGTAGGTGGGAGGATGTGATAGTCTTGTGACACTGTTTATCTGGGAATGGTGCCTGTTGTCTCAGAGAAGATTAGAGGTACTCCTTGGAGCAGATTTATGACAATTGCTTTTTATTGAGTTCTTTTGGGAGGCTCTGATTTTAGCACATCAGAGATTTCAGCAACTTAAATGCCTTCGGTCCAAAATAATTTTTTTATGTCACAGTGGCTTATTCTGGACCCCTTCATAAGCCTGGCTGCTTTTCCCCCAGAACCTGGGGCCTGGCACAAGACACTAAGACACTCCAGTCAGTATTATTAAAATCTGTCACAGAAAAAATGCCTTGGCTGCCGTGTGCTGTGAGGGTGGACTTGGATGGTCAGGGTTTTCCCTTGGTATTCAAAATGTGAGGCAGTAGGGTCACCTTGTTAATGTTCACATGGTTAGTGATCCTGCGTTATTTTAAAACTTGGTAGTTACTATTCAAGAATCAATTCTGATTTTTATTTTCTTCATTTTTAACCTTTCAAGAGGTTGTCCTTCAGCCTGCGCCAGCCATCACTTACCGCACCATTGGGGGCATTCTCGACTTCTATGTGTTCTTGGGAAACACTCCAGAGCAAGTTGTTCAAGAATATCTAGAGGTAAACTTAGGATGTCAAGATTATGACTCAGGAAATCCTAAACAGCAAATATTTTAAAAAAGTAAAATTCATGTGCAAGTGTGACCCACAAAATCTGCTGTTACAAATTTGATATATTAAAGAACAGATTTCATATATGCAATGGAAACTTGTATAGCATTTTTATGTTATAAGAAGGTGAGAGAATATAAAGGTGCCCCAAACATGGCCCTACCCTCAAACATTTATGAAGGGGCTGGAAAAATAGACTAACATTCTAACATTAATGAATCAGTGCATTGGGAAATGGACTATGTTTGGTGCTCTGAAAGCAATGCTTCAAAAAATTTTTATTAAAAACAGAGTATTTGCTAATTTTCACTTCACATATTTCTTTCAGCTTATTGGGCGGCCAGCCCTTCCCTCCTACTGGGCGCTTGGATTTCACCTCAGTCGTTACGAATATGGAACCTTAGACAACATGAGGGAAGTCGTGGAGAGAAATCGCGCAGCACAGCTCCCTTATGTAAGCAAGGTTTTCAACAGTTCTCCAAAAGTAAAGAAATTCCCTTGAAGAAAAAGAAAAACTGTTTATATTTTCTCTCCCTGAGTTTAATTGATTTATTTATTTGGTAATGAAAGGAGTTTTAGATATTCAGAATACTAGACATTTTTTTTTGTTGGACCAGTAATTTTTTCAAGGAACCATTGTTCTTTATAGTATGAAATAGACATGAAATAGATTGAAATAGTATAAAATAGATTGGGAGACCATAATTATGTGTTGGGGGGCAATCTGTTTTTGTCTCTATTTTTCTTATCATGTATTTTATTAGTAAACTTTTTTTGTGCTTACTGTATTGACTACATTTTACAGGTGTTTTTATTTGAGTTTTCAAGGCATTTGTCTCTTTAGCTTGAATTGTAGCATTTTAATGCTTCTCAGTATGGATTTTCTTGCCTTACACATGTTCTTGGTTTGCTTTGACTCCAAAGTGTCATGGCAGGGACTTACCATAAAAGTTGTATCATATTTTCAGAAATTCCTCTAAGATTCTGGCATAAGATTTCATGTCTAAATTCTTAGGTTCTTAGGTTTAGTGTCAGGTCATGAATGATGCAGATCCCCAGGCTCCCTACCTATGTTTTAACAGATACTTTAAAGAGGAATTGAGGAAGTGGAGTAGTTCTAGACCCCATGAATTTAGTTCAAAATAATTATATTGCTGGAACAACCATGAGCCATCTGGGTTAGCATCATTTTTTTTCACAGATAGTAAATTGAGGCTATCAGGGGAAATACTATGACCAAGACCACATAGGTAATTGATGACAGAACAAATACTGCATGTGACTACATGGATATGAAAAATAATACAAGTTTCAGGTCAATGTGTTTTTACATTGATATTTTGATTACTATTAAATTGGGAATAAGCAAAATTTGCCTTTCTCTTTAGAGTGGTCATTTTGCCATTGAAGCTGAGCTTCAGTAGACATTTTGTAATTTGGCAGAAAGATAGTCCATAAATATGATGTGTAAAAGAAAGTGCTTAATGGAATTGAGATTCAAAAAGCCTAGGAACACTGAAGAGATGGGAGAAGCAGAAAGTCAGGGCAGATAAAGATGTTTGGGTGGATGAATGCACTCTCAGTTTGGCTGCGAGTCCCACTACTCATTCTCCAGCATGACGTGTCTTTATGCATGTGGGTGTGGGTTGGGGGAGGGATAACAGAAAAAGTGGTAAAAGCAGGACTGAGCCAAAGGACAATTAACACAGCCACCATAATAATGAGTGCTACAACGTGGTGAACTCTCGTGGCAGGCAGTGTGCTACATGCCTTCTTTAGTTATCTCAGCAACTCCATTTTACTATTAGAATTCCATTGGCTGGGCACAGTGGCTCACACTTGTAATCCCAGCCCTTGGGAAGCCAAGGCAGGCAGATCACGAGGTCAGGAGTTCGAGACCAGCCTGGCCAACACAGTGAAACCCCGTCTGTACTAAAAATACAACAACAACAACAAAATTAGCTGGGCATGGTGGCAGGTGCCTGTAATCCCAGCTATTCGGGAAGCTGAGACATGAGAATCACTTGAACCCTGGAGGTGGAGGTTGCAGTGAGCTGAGATCGTGCCACTGTACTCCAGCCTGGGCAACAGAGCTAGACTCAGTCTTGAGGGAAAAAAAAAGGACTCCATTTAAGATTAGAAATCCCATTTAATATTAGAAAACTAGGGGAACTAGTTTTCAAGCCCAGATCTCTAACATCATAGTGGTCATCTCTTTTTTTATGCCATTTTCCTTACTTATAGGTAGACATTTCCTTTTTAAGTGATCCAGGAAATGAAAGAATTGGACTATTACTGCTGCCTAGTGGTGTGAGATGTGAGAGGGAGTGTTTGGACAGGGAATTGAACACTATTACCTGAGTTCAGTATACATGTCAAAATCTGTCACATTTAAGTGAATGAAAGGATATAGTATGGACATGTAATAAAACATTTTTGTACTTTGAATGGCTAAGTTTGAATGTACCTATGATATTGGATACTATTGGGAGTGAAATTTAACAAGAGATGCAAAGGGAAAAGCTCAGTAGTCTTCTAGAATAATCCTCTTCTCTCCCCCACTCTATTCCATTGGAGACAAACCTAGGTTGTAGAGAAGGGTACATTTTATTCTGGGCTTCACTGTTTATACAGGTAAAATTGGGATAGCATAAACAACAAAGATGTGGGGTAGAAGCGAAGTAACAAAATAAAACGTGGGGTAGTAAAATGAGGTAGATGTGGGAGAGAGACAGTCTCTTCCCTTCTTTATCTTGTGAATAGGGTGAAATTTAGGTCATTTCTTAGGTGGATATGTCTGATTGTCTTAGGGGTTTGTCATAATTGGTGTTGCTTGCTTGATTGGTTTTTAATGCCAGAGTGCCAGGCAAGGATTGGATGATGCAGTTAACCTGATGGCAGGGAGGGGGCCAAGCCCTAGGGAACCAACCAGTCGTGTGTTTTTGAAATCAACATTGGAAAAGAAGTACTCAGATGCCAGGAACTGATTAAGAACTCTATTTAGAACCCAGAACAGAGTTGTTGTTTATCCTGAATAATAACAGTGAAAATTTGATTTCATTTTACTATGGAAATTCCTAGGTGCTAATTGTGGACTTTGTATATTCTTTCAGGATGTTCAGCATGCTGATATTGATTATATGGATGAGAGAAGGGACTTCACTTACGATCCAGTGGATTTTAAAGGCTTCCCTGAATTTGTCAACGAGTTACACAATAATGGACAGAAGCTTGTCATCATTGTGGTATGTACTGCCCTCTTTCCACCAAATTAGGTATTTGCTCCTCCGTATCATACACCCATCTCTCCTGCTTTCTCCCCCAGTTCCCAGTCTCCTTTCAGTGCCTCCGGTTTCCAGCTAGTTTGTTCATTGTATTCTTCCTATTTTTAGGATCCAGCCATCTCCAACAACTCTTCCTCAAGTAAACCCTATGGCCCATATGACAGGGGTTCAGATATGAAGATATGGGTGAATAGTTCAGATGGAGTGACTCCACTCATTGGGGAGGTAACTTAATGGGAAGGCTGGAGGCTGGTGGAGGGGCTGCATAGGGGTGTGTGAATGTGTCTGTGTGTGTGTGTGTGTGTGTGTGCGCATGTAATTGTTTTATTGTACATTTTCAGTATATTTATATATGCTGGGGATAAATTCTCCTCTGCCCTTTCATGCCCAAGTGCAAGCCGGCCATCGTAGCTTTTTGATTCCCTTCACAGCCAAGTAAGTCCCTTTAAACAACAGCTCACACACTGAGTGTCCACTTTCTCACCTCCCACACACTCTGCAGCTGACTGTGGTCTCCTTCCTTCCCCCCTCACTTCCCTGATACCGCTCTGGCAAAAAGCACCCGTTACTTTCTCACTGGTAAGTCCAGCGGAACTGTTTCATACCTCTTCTTACTCAATTTTCCTGCATTATTTGACAAGTGTACCCACTTCTTTCTCAAATGTTTGTTTGTCCTTGTTTTTTCAGGAAGGTGTTATCTGCTTGTTCACTTCTAAGGCCTCTGATGACCTTTTCAGAGTATAGTGTCTGGGGGAAATTGGATAAGAAAGAAAGAGAGAAAAGTAAATGATGTTAGAATCCACAGCTTATAGTGGACTAGCTGAAATTTACACAATGCTCTTCCCCCATTTACTATTCCCAGAATTAAGAACAAAGAAGTGTAGAGAGTTAAAGATGACTAAGTTAGACAATGCCTTTATCCATGAATTTATTCATTAAGGACTTAAACATTTTTTGGAATGCATTTTTCTTCGAGTGACCCTGGCATTTATTTTAAGTATTCTGAGCACCGCACCTTCTTAACTAGAAAGGACATGTTCCTGGGTACCTCGGTTGCTGTGATCATATTAGGAATTTCTTTGCAAATACTTTCCTTTAGTCTATATTTGTTTAATTTACTCTTACCAGTGTTTTTCTTTTTCTCCTGAAGGTCTGGCCTGGACAAAGTGTGTTTCCTGATTATACCAATCCCAACTGTGCTGTTTGGTGGACAAAGGAATTTGAGCTTTTTCACAATCAAGTAGAGTTTGATGGAATCTGGATTGTGAGTTGTTTACACTTGGATTATTAGGTGACAAATATTCAAATTGTGTATATCTGTATCTGTATCTTTGAGTCACAGAGCATAGGGAGAGGAGGAGGAGAAGAAAGGAAGTATAACAATCACTCTCAATATTCACTATCTTACTATTTAAATAATCTTACTAAAACACATGGCTTAGAATAAAAATCAAAATGTTGGAGCTGAAAGGAAACTCAGAATTTTTTTTCCCAAGTCTAGCTCTTTTTTTTTTTTTTTTTACGAAGGAATGAGCTGAAGTCAGAATAGGTCATGTACTCCTTACATTGTTGCAAAGTATACAAATTGTTCAATTGCTAGTTGAAGACTCTTCCTTTTGGACATGTTGAACAAATTGATCAGAGCCAAAGTACTCAGGTGCATGAACAAACTATGCCTGTGGTAAAGAAAAATGTCTCATATGATGTCAGATGAAAGAAAGTAACCTAACTGAGGGTTAGCAAAATTTAGGGAGCTCCGGAGTTGAAACTTTTTCTTTTTCTAAGAGAACTGTAGAAAATTCAAACAATACAGAGAGTTAAAAAGATAAAAGCAAAAATCCTCTTAAATTATAGCAACTAAAGACATTTATTATCGATATGTTGGAATGCATCTTTCTAGACCTTTATGTGCTCTCTCTCTCCTTTTCTCTCCACATATATGTTTATATGTATTTATATGTGTATGTATTTACAGTTATATTTCGATATATGGAAAAATGTATAAGTTGAAACATGTCATCATATAAATTGAAACTTTTTTCACCTGATATGTTTGGGAATTGTTCATTTTCAGCGATTATAGACATATTATTTGAAGAGAGGTTAAGAACCTTCTTCATGAAGCCTTCAGTGGGTAGACAAGACAAGAACACCTACTCTATTCCATTTATACAAATACCCCTTTAAAATATCTGGAATAATTTATCTGATTAATTAAAAAAAGACACCATCACTACATCATAAGATAACATGTTACTTTTTCTTAATAGTTTTTGCTCTTTGTCTTGTAGGATATGAATGAAGTCTCCAACTTTGTTGATGGTTCGGTCTCAGGATGTTCCACAAACAACCTAAATAATCCCCCATTCACTCCCAGTAAGTCTTGGTGGTCATCAGATTAAAGTAGCCATATGTATTTCATATTATAAATTCATAAGGACAGATCTGAAAAATCTGGCAAGGGAATGTGTTCATAATTGTGCATAGAAAAAGAAATATGTGGGTAATATATAAGGAAAACTAGGAAGGAAAATAAAAACACGCTATGCTTTCCTAAAACATGCACAAATTCAAAAGGGGCAATCTAGTACTTCTACTTATAGTCAAAGCTATTTCTAGGGAAGATCTAGAGAGGATAAAGTGTAGAGGCCAGAGGCTAGTGGTAAGTTTATGTCATTCTCAGGTATGCACCCACAGGCCAGGGTTTACCAGAGAGACACCAGGTAACCAGCCTTGGTCATCAGGTAAGGGTTATGTCTGATGTGTCCACAGTGTGAAGAACTGAGTTACAGGATGAAAAGACACAACTCATGACCTGGGAGGTCAAAGTCAGTGAACGTGATGATACTCAGCTTTGATTGAACTTTGGACAACACTATCTCTCAGGGTGTGGCCTTGGCATCATAGCATCGGCCATAGTTTGAAGAATGCTAGAGGTTCAAGGACAGATTATATCTTGATTGAGAAAGGAAACAACTGCTAAGATGATAATAACTTGTGAAGGCTTCAATATGGTGGGAAGACAGGAAATTGGGGCAGGAAGGTTAGAATCAAATGCTGAGGGACTTGGATGAGAGGCTAAACAGTTCATATTTTACTCTTTTGGTGTTAGAAGCTACTTATCTTTTAGTAATAGAGAAGCATGGTAGTCAGATGATTTTGGAAATATGAACCTGACATTAATATATAGTGTGAACTAGAAATAGATACATAGGAGGTAAATAAGACATGACGAAGCTACTGCAATAGTTAAGATCCACAGATAATGTGGATCTCAAACAGAGTGGTGCAATGGGAGCAGAGAGGAATAGATGAATACAGGAGAGACTGGAAATCATTCTCTACAATATATGATCAGGGGAGAGAAGGAGTCAGAAATTAATTTACACTTTCATTCAGTATTTCTATTCTTGGACCACTTAACTTAGCTCAGTTTGGAGAATTCAGATTGAACCTCAGGCCTGAATGAATCTTCTTACTTCCAAGTGTCTGCCTCTAATCACGTGAGAGCTCCGGTGGGAGGATGTGTGTGGGTCAACAGAATTCATTTATATATCAGAGAAACTACTCCAAGTGGATAGCATTCTAATAGTAAGGGAGCAGTGTGACTGTTTACAGGATGCCCACAAAAGTGCCTGCCCAGGGGGCTGTCATTTCGGATTGTGTGATAGTCAAGGAGCAGAAAATGTGCAACTTAGGCTCTCACTGATTGATCCTGCTTTTGTTTCAGGAATCCTGGATGGGTACCTGTTCTGCAAGACTCTCTGTATGGATGCAGTGCAGCACTGGGGCAAGCAGTATGACGTTCACAATCTGTATGGCTACTCCATGGCGGTCGCCACAGCAGAGTAAGGCCACTATGGCTATGACATGCTAATTATTGAATATAAAGAATATATATATGTTTTTAATTCTTGGAGATTATGGGGCTAATGCATAAAATTTCTTAAGACAAAACAAAGCAAAACAAAACATTTAATGATACAGAATGCTCCCAACAGGGACTCTAATTGTACCGAAAGAGAGTTGGAAGAGAATGGGTTATTCACTTTTAATGTCTTTGGTATTGTTGCTGTATCCCCATGGCTGAGACAAGCTAAGATCCCACATTGACTCCTTGAATCTCTCTCCCTTGCAGAGCTGCCAAGACTGTGTTCCCTAATAAGAGAAGCTTCATTCTGACCCGTTCTACCTTTGCGGGCTCTGGCAAGTTTGCAGCACATTGGTTAGGAGACAACACTGCCACCTGGGACGACCTGAGATGGTCCATCCCTGGCGTGCTTGAGTTCAACCTTTTTGGCATCCCAATGGTGAGCTGCTACCTCAAGCTCTCTTATGAACCTGAATTCCCAGGCAACCTCATTCTAGAAAGTTTTCAAACCACAAAGCTCCCCTCTCCTGCCTGCCATGGCTGGGGATTTAATATCTTGAGAGCATGTGCTTCATCCACATCAGCAGGGCTTTGATACCATGACATTCTTTCCTGTACTGCCTTATGAAGACAGAACGTGCAACTTTGATATGTGCTGGAATATATCTTTCTATTAAAGTATAACATACTTTATACAGAAAAGTGTATGTATCCTTAAGAACACAGCTGATGAATTTCACCACCTGAACACATCTGTGTATCTAGTACCAAGATGAAGAACTATAACATTGCCAGCACCCTACAGTCTTTGGCAATTTTTAGTTAAATCCAACATATTTATGAATTGAACTCCTAGAGTGTTCAAGGTCTTGAGCAGAGTAGGCATGGTGAGAAGGAAGGAAAGCATAAATATAGTAAAGATGTACCTTCTCTTTGCCCCAAGGGTTTACAGTTTAGTAAGAGGAGACATATGTGTAAACAAATAATTATGACAAACTAGGGTAAAAAGACCAACAGGGACGTATGAGTTAAATGTTATGGGAGATCCCGAGAAAGGGATTTATCTGACAAAATTATGAGGGACAAAAGGAATCAAGGCAGGGAGTCAAGGACACTTCATGGAAAAGATGACATTTGAGATTAACCTTGAAAAGTGAGTATTTTTTCATCTGACTAATCAGGGGGGAAGTTCATTTTAACACTGAGAAATAAAAATGAGCACAAACAGTATAAGGGGGATTATTTGATGTATCTATAAGGATTGGTGTGTGGGACTGGAATGAGAAATGATGCTAAAAAGATGGGTTGGAACCAGGTTTTAAAGATCTAAAAGGTTGAACAGCAAGGAAGTCCCGGAGATTTTTTAATAGGTGAGTGACATGGTCAGACTTAGGCTTTAGAAAAATAATGCTGATAGTGGTGAGGTCAAAATAATAATATCAGCAGTATTACTAGGTACTATGCATCCAAAAGCTCTTTATGTAAAGTGTATTACTTTTATTACCTCATTCATTTATGAAATACCTGTGTAGTAATTTGGTACTCACTGACAAAATGAGGAAATTGAGGCACAGAAGGGTTAAGTAACTTACTCAAAGTCATCCAGCATTCAAGAGTGGACACAGGCTATGACCAAATTTTGATCACCCTCCTAGCCTTCTCGGTAGGAGGTTTAAGCAAGGTTCAGTTGGGAGGTCCCTGGTGGAAAGCAAAGGAGGGTGGTTAGAAGGAAGTGAGGTATACCTCTTGTCTGTGTGTCCTTCCAGGTGGGTCCTGACATATGTGGCTTTGCTTTGGACACCCCTGAGGAGCTCTGTAGGCGGTGGATGCAGTTGGGTGCATTTTATCCGTTTTCTAGAAATCACAATGGCCAAGGCTACAAGGTAAGGCTCCTAGGACATAGAGTCAGAATAAATTTGGCATACATTAGGACTAGATCTGTCTGCATCCTTGCCAAGAGATCTGCTGAACCAACCTCTTACCTGGTCTTCACTTACTCTAATTTGCACTATCATGTACAATTAACCAGAATCTGTGCTGTATCATCGAAATGCCCAACGGCCTCAGCCTGTTATTTACTGCTGCATTCAAGGAAATGGTGTGTCTGTAAAGGTCTTTCATCAAACTTCTGTACGCTTTATCTACATTGTTTGCTTTTAAATAAGAAGCAAACAAGGAAATACTTCAAAATTATTTAAATTGCAGCCTCCCAAGAGAGGAATCTTAAAGAATGAGGAAGGCAGGTTGAATCGAAAACTCAAGGAGAGACACTTGGTACTACTCAGAAGCGAGGTTTGCAACCTTGGCCTCTGTCATTCAGGAGGGAAATTCTTGGTTGTAATGAATGAGGTCTGGAATTCTGCAGGTGCTTCTGCTATCCTGCAGCCAAACCACAACCGCAAACTCCTATTTCCTCCCAGGACCAGGATCCTGCCTCCTTTGGAGCTGACTCCCTGCTGTTGAATTCCTCCAGGCACTACCTTAACATCCGCTATACTCTATTGCCCTACCTATACACCCTCTTCTTCCGTGCTCACAGCCGAGGGGACACAGTGGCCAGGCCCCTTTTGCATGAGTAAGTTCACCTAACCTCCTCAAATTTTATTAATGCATCTGGAATGACATTGACTATATCATCAAATATCAGAGTGAAAACTGAAACAATTCAGGCAGTTATTCATATCTATCTATATCTATATCTGTAATCTAGCTATCTATATTCATTAATCTATCTATCTATCTAACTGGAATACCTAGTTGGTATTTGTAAGCATCGCCTGTTCCCTTTTGGTGAGAGAATTAGACTAAAAGTCATGGGACTACAGGTCTTTTCTTTGTTCTGCCATTCACTAACTCTGTATCTTAGACAAATCATTTTTTCCTTAGTTTCTTCAGTCTTAATTCAAAGGATTTGAAATCTTGACTGTGATGGTCTCATCTGTAATGCACTATAATGCCAGAACTATGTTCAAGCTGTAGGAATGAGCCTATAATACAAATACAAATGAGGATATTATAAAGGATTTGTAGAATTTCAGAATTCTTATTTCTCAGGCAATGAACATCTCTAATTTAATTCTAAAACAAGGCACTTAAGAGCATTTTCTTGTCAAAATACAGTCAACTCCCTTATGTGGGTGACATATGAGGCCCTCAGGCACGTATCAAGCTATTATATATTCATTATTTTGGGAAGTTTTTGTCTGCTCATGAAATTTCTTGTTAAAAGGCAGATATTCTGAAAGAAAAAAGTAAAATGTTAAATTATCTGATATTTTGTATGATCAGATCCAGTTTCTTGATAGTCAGCTGAAGTTATGAAATGTACTGATTATTTAAGTTTTTAATTTTAAATTTTTGTTGGTACATAGTAGGTGCATATATTTGTGGGGTATACGGGATGTTTTGATATAAGTGTGCGATGTGAAATAAGAACATTATGGGAATGAGGTATCCATCCCCTCGAGCGTTTATCCTTTGAGTTATAAAGAATCCAAGTACACTCTTTAAGTTACTTTTAAATGTACAATTAAGTTATTATTGACTATAGTCACCGTATTTTGCTATCAAAAGGTAGGTTTTATTCATTCTTTCTAACTATTTTTTTTTGTATCTGTTAACCATCTTGACCTCCCTCCCAGCCCCTCACTACCCTTCCCAGCCTCTGGTAACCGTCCTTCTACTCTCTGTGTCCATAAGTTCTTGGCTTTTAGATCCCACAAATAGGTGAAAACATGTGATGTTTGTCTTTATATGCCTGACTTATTTCATGTAACGTAATGATCTCCAGTTCCATCTGTGTTGATGCAAATGTCCGGATCTCAACTTACTTTTTTTAAAAAGGAGGGATATGGAAAATAGAATTACAGCCTGGGACCTGCCTAGCATACATACTGGAATAGAAACATCTGTTTATCCTGAGGGAAAAATAGGAGACATGAGCTGGGGAAGGGGAATCTGTCTAGGGGTGCAGAGGGGCTTGAGTAGGTGTCACAGCATAATTTGGGGGGTTTGCCTGGGCAGGCGGCCTGCATGCTTTCAACAGGTTGTGTGTGAGTAGAGCTGTGACAAATCTCATTGGCAGTGGCTCAAATCTCAGTGAATTGTCTCTCTGGTTTTCAGGTTCTACGAGGACAACAGCACTTGGGATGTGCACCAACAGTTCTTATGGGGGCCCGGTCTCCTCATCACTCCAGTTCTGGATGAAGTAAGTGTTCCCACAGAGATACACTAGAGATCTCTGCATCTGTTTCTGCTGCCCTGCAAACTCCTCTCTGCTTCTTATTCCAAACTCATTTCTGACATCTGTGACTGAGTCAGCCTTGAAGAGAGTGTGCTAAGTTTTGAGAAGCTAGACATCTGGTAACTACACATTTTTCTTTCTAGAATTTCTTTTTTCTCTTGATCAAGTTCCCAACCAGTTTAGAAGCATCTACTGGAAACTCTAGAGTTACAAGTTATGTTAGGTTGTTCTTGCATTGCTATACAGAAATTCCTGACACTGAGTAATTTACAAAGAAAAGAGATTTCATTGGCTCACAGTTCTGAAAGCTTTACAAGAAGCATGATGCTGGTATCTGTGCAGCTTCTAGGGAGGCCTCAGGAAGCTTACAGTCATGGAGGAAGGTGAAGAGGAGCAGCGATGTCACATAGCAAAAGCAGGAACAAGACAGGGTGGGGGGAGTTGCCACACACTTTTTTTTTTTTTTTTTTTTTTTTTTTTGAGATGGAGTCTCACTCTGTCACCCAGGCTGGAGTGCAGTGGCACAATCCCAGCTCACTGCAACCTCCAACTCCCGGGTTCACATGATTCTCCTGCCTCAGCTTCCTGAGTAGCTGGGGTTACAGGCACCTGCCACCAAGCTCGGCTAATTTTGTATTTTTTGTAGAGACGGGGTTTCATGTTAGCCAGGCTGGTCTCAAACTGCCGACCTCAGATGATCCACCTGCCTCAGCCTCCAAAGTGCTGAGATTACAGGTGTGAGTCACCGCGCTTGGCCGCCACACACTTTTAAACAACCAAATCTTACAAGAATTCACTCACTATCACCAGGACAGAACCAAGGGAATGGTGTAAACCATTCATGAGAAATCTGCCCTCACCATCCAGTCAGCTCCCTCCAGGCTCCACCTCCAACACTGGGGATTACATTTCAACATGAGATTTGGGCAGACAAACATCCAAACTATATCAGGAGTGGTCCTATTTGTTGTTGGATTCTCATAGCAGATCCTGACTTGCTCCATGACGTAGAAACAGCATGGAGCAGTGACCCAACACTCACTCTAAAGTCAGGCTGATCGGGATGTGATTGTTGTCTCTGCCACTTTGAGCCTGTGTGATCAGGGGTGACTATTGTGCTGGCTTCTCATCTGCAGAGGGGTAATACTACTACTACTACTAATAATGGTACCCACCATTTGGGAATGTTGGGAAAATTAAATGAGGTAATCATGTAAAGCTGGAATGTTTGTCACCACACATGTTTTATTATTATTTTTTTATTATTATTATTCCTAATGTGGCTACATTTGGGATTTCTCTCTGGGTTGCCAAGTTACAGCTTCTATTATTTGTATTAGAGGAGAAGCAGAAGAAAGGCATAATAGCAGGGCATTCCTGCCCTCTCTGTGTATGATTAAGAAATTCCCTAGAGAATAAAAAGAAATCCATTTTATTTCCCTCAGGGGACACTACATTTTTTTAATTTCAGGGTGCAGAGAAAGTGATGGCATATGTGCCTGATGCTGTCTGGTATGACTACGAGACTGTAAGTAGCTTTGACTTTTCTTCTACTCCTTAAGACTGTAGCTGCAGCTGCATAGACAAGCTACCTTTCTGGAGAGAGAAACATCCATCTACATGCTGAGGAGTATTTTTTAGTGTTTTCTGTAATTTCATAGCAGAACCTGGGTAAAGTTAACCTAAACCGCTAACATCAGTCATGATGAAATGTGAAAAAATACCTTCATATACTTTATTTAGCAATAAGATAGGCTGACGTAGTATCTCATAAATTAATATTGGAGGAACTGATGGACAATGTGAGCTTGGTCAGGAATCAGACTATCTGTTTAAAACTATCAGTTTATATAATATATCAAATAGCCTCAGCATGGCATAAATTTTTTCACAAACCCCCAACTGGTAGCAGAACATGTTATTCTTGATTTTTTTTCCTTCTGTTGTTTGATTGCCCGGCTAGACCGTAATTCAGCTAATTGGAAAAGGGAGAGAGCTGTGTATCACCAGGCACGTAGATAATCAGTGAGGGGCAATATGCTGTCATGCCAATGTGTTTGATTTATCTGCATGCGTCAGGGGAGCCAAGTGAGATGGAGGAAGCAAAAAGTCGAGATGGAACTTCCTAGAGACAAAATTGGACTTCACCTTCGAGGAGGCTACATCTTCCCCACACAGCAGCCAAATACAACCACTCTGGCCAGGTATAGCATGGCTGGAGAGTCCTTTCAGAATTCACGTCCTTGCTTAAACCCTTTGAATTTCTTTTCGAAACACACTAACAGCCAGGTGGTCAGCCTCTTTGGTTTGGCCAGGACTGTTGCAGTTTTAGCACCAAAAGTCTCTTCCCTTGGGATGCTTTTCAATTCTGGGCAAACCAGGTCAGTTGATCCCTCTGTCTGCCTTGGCCACACGGTGCATCCATGTTTCTTTACCCTTGACTCACTTGTTCTCATTTCTAGAGAATCTTGACTCTCCTCCCTCCTAGAATTTCAACTTCCTATTTCTTTTCTCCCGCTAAGATTTCTTTCTTGTGATTCAAAAATTACCTTATGCAAACCTCAAATCTCCAAGTCACTGAATTTTCCTTTATACGTAATTGATTCCAAAAAAATAGATTCCATCTGTACTAAAGAGGTGCACATTTACATCTTCATGGCTTTGAGAGTATTAGCCTACTTGTCTTTAATAGACTAGGAGCTCTTTGGAAGCCAGAAACCTGTCTTTTCCTTTGAACCTCTCTTACTGCTTTAATTTTCCAAGTTGTAGACTTTTTATGATACTAATGGAAAATATCCCTGAATCCAATGCCAGTTGGCTTCCTTTTTCTAACTGTTCACCTTCAAGCTGTTCTGCACACTGATACCAAATTAATTTTTCGAAAATGAAAATCTCAACTGGTTGCTCCCAGGCTTGAAGTCCAAAGTCTTTCATTAATAGGGTATTCAAAACCAATCACAACCTGGTTTCACGTTACTTTAACAACTCTATCTCCTGCCACACCTTCATGTACATACAGACCAGTCATGCCAAAAGCTTTCTCTTTCCCAGACATACGTATGTATTTTACAACATTTGGGCTTTTGCACTTATCCTTTCCAACATTCTTTGCCTGGTATATTCTTAATGATCCAAATGAAACTTTACATTTCAGCAGCAAGAAATCTTTCCTTAATCTTCCAGCAGAGGAAGCACTGCCACTTTGAAGTTTCTGGTCATTTTATATATATATTATATATATACACATATAATATATAATATATATACATATAATATATAACATATAATGTATATATAAAATATATAACATAATATATAATATATACATATAATATCTAATATATAATATATATAATATATACATATAATATATAATATATAATATATACATATAATATATAATATATATAATATATACATATAATATATAATATATATAATATACACATATAATATATAATATATAACATATATATTATATATACATACGATATATAATATATGTTATATATACATACGATATATAATATATGTTATATATACATACGATATATAATATATGTTATATATACATACGATATATAATATATGTTATATATACATACGATATATAATATATGTTATATATACATACGATATATAATATATGTTATATATACATACGATATATAATATATATTATATATACATACGATATATAATATATATTATATATACATACGATATATAATATATATCTTATATATACATACAATATATAATATATATCTTATATATACATACAATATATATTATATATACATACAATATATATATTATATATACATACAATATATAATATATATTATATATACATACAATATATAATATATATTATATATACATACAATATATAATATATATTATATATACATACAATATATAATATATATTATATATACATACAATATATAATATATATTATATATACATACAATATATAATATATATTATATATACATACAATATATTATATATTATATATACATACAATATATAATATATATTATATATACATACAATATATTATATATTATATATACATACAATATATTATATATTATATATACATACAATATATTATATATTATATATACATACAATATATTATATATTATATATACATACAATATATTATATATTATATATACATACAATATATTATATATTATATATACATACAATATATTATATATTATATATACATATAACATAATATATACGATATATACATATAACATATAATATATATTCTATATACATAATATATATCATCTACATATAATATATATTATATATTATATATACATATACTATATATGATATATATATTATATATACATATGATATATAATATGTAATATATAATATATACATATGATGTATAATATATAATATATTATGTATACATATGATAGATAATATATAATATATATTATCTATCATATGTATATATAATATGTTATACATTATATATAATATTTTATATATTATATATACATATAATACATATAATATATATTATATATTATAATACATATATAATATATAATATATAAATATATTATATATACATATAATATATATAATATAGATATATATACATATAATATCTACATTATATATAGATATTATATATATTATATATACATATTATATAATATATATATTACATATACATATAATATATATTACATATACATATTATATATATTATATATACATATAATATAATATATATTGTATATATGATATATTCTATATTATATGTACATATAATACATAATATATATTATATGTACATAATATATATAATATTATATGTATATAATACGTATTATATGTATATATAATATACATTATATATACATATAATACGTATTATATACATATAATATATATTATATGTATTATATACATATAATATATATAATATATATTATATACATATAATATATATAATATATATTATATACATATAATATATAATATATACATATAATATACAATATATAATATATACATATAATATATAATATACAATATATAATATATACATATAATATCTAATATATATTATATATACATAGAATATCTAATATCTGTATTCGATATACATAGAATATCTAATATCTGTATTCGATATACATAGAATATCTAATATCTGTATTCGATATACATAGAATATCTAATATCTGTATTCGATATACATAGAATATCTAATATCTGTATTCGATATACATAGAATATCTAATATCTGTATTCGATATACATAGAATATCTAATATGTGTATTCGATATACATAGAATATCTAATATCTGTATTAGATATACATATATCTAATATCTGTATTAGATATACATATATCTAATATCTGTATTAGATATACATATATCTAATATCTGTATTAGATATACATATAATATCTAATATCTGTATTAGATATACATATAATATCTAATATCTGTATTAGATATACATATAATATCTAATATCTGTATTAGATATACATATAATATCTAATATCTGTATTAGATATACATATAATATCTAATATCTAATAGGTATACATATAATATCTAATATATATTAGGTATACATATAATATCTAATGTATATTAGGTATACATATAATTTGTAATATCTAATATATATAATATATACATATAATTGTAATATCTAATATATATATTATATATACATATAATTTGTAATATCTAATATATTTATATATTACATATAATATGTAATATATAAATATATTATATATACATATAATAAAGAAATATATTATATATACATATAATAAAGAAATATATTATATATACATGTAATATATAAATATATTATATATACATGAATATATAATATATTATATATACATGTATATATAAATATATTATATATACATATAATATATAAATATGTTATATATACATATAGTATATAAATATTTTATATAGACATATAGTATATAAATATGTTATATAGACATATAATATATAAATATGTTATATAGACATATAATATATAATATATAATATTATATTATATAGACATATAATATATAATATAATATATAATATATATAAATTTATATATATTATATATTTATTTTTATATTTATATATTTATTATATATTATATATATAATATATAATATATGTATATTATATTTTTGTTTTGTTTTGTTTTTTGCTCCTTAGATGATTTTGTCTTTCTTCCTTAATACTATTAGTATTTCAATAACAGTTGTATACTCTGTGCTTGAAAATTTTATTGTCTGAAATGTTTAGGGGAGTCTAAGTCTATTGTTAGTTAACTTTGCTGACTTTCTTTCATGTTGACTTATTACCTTGTGCGCTTGGTGATCTTATTTTTTTTAAGCTGTGATAATCTTATAAATGTGGGTCTCATTCCTCCAGAGATGATTTGCCTTCTCCTCTGTTTGCAAGCCAAGAATTGCTTCCAACTGGCATTATGTTAGCTTCCTTCAAGGATCTCGGCTTCATGTGGGAATCAGAGGTTCACATTCTCTACCTTGGATCACTAGGCTTAGTAGCCCAATTTTAACCTTGCTATGGGAATTTGCCACACGGAGATTCTAGATTTTGCTTACTAAGCCCCCTTTTGGTTTTAGCTCAGTGTTTTGTTATCCTGTTATTGTTTTCATCTCTTGGATATATTTCTTACTTTCTTGCAAATCCAACAATATTTTAACAGGAATATGTGTTGTAATTTAACTAGGATCAGGGAATATTTCACTGGGTAAGTCTCCAGAAGAATATCCGGTCCACCATATTTCTGGAACTGTGGTTCTGGACTCCTAGAATATCCTAACTTTTGTGTTGTTTTCATTGTTCGCCTTCATTTTTTAATGAATGTGCCTATTTTTTCCTATAATATTTAAGGTCATTCAGATCAGGGGTTGTGATTTATTTATTTTTGTATCTCATTGACTTCTTAGAAACGACTGCTACTCAGTACATGAATATTTAATGAAAGCAGATGATTTTGCTGATAATAAAAACTAACTTTCTTGCATAGTGAAAGGCTGAACTGTGAAAGAATACAATGGAGAATATGAGACCAGTGACAGAGGAGAAACAAGAAGAGCAGGAAACTAGGAGGTTGCTTAGAGCAGTGATAGAATGAGGAGAGACTCCAAATAAAAATTTCTCTCTCTCTCCCCCTCTTCCTCTCTGTCCATCTACTTTACCATGTATTTGAGTAATGTTTTGTGTTTCTTATTCTAAATTATAGAGTAGATCATTAGAATGATTTGTTTTTCTTTCAAAACAAACTAATAACCAATAATCAGATAAGTTACTACTAAATAGATGGACCTTATTATATGTTGTTGCTTTCTGAGTATAAATGGTCCTTAGGCAGGTGAAAATGTATCTTCCTCACAGCACTGGACACTTCTACTGAGGGCATCATTGCTAAAGTGATATAACTGAACCAGTTATTGCCCAAGATTTATTTCTCTTCTCATACTCTGTATTCTAAGTAGTAGTTGCAGAAGCAGCTTTTATTTGAGCTATTGCAGTGCCTCTGGTGCTTAAATTCTTGCCTCTAACATAGATGTTATTGTTAATGTTTGGGATATTTCTATCTCTTGTGACACTGTTGATATTAAAGATAGGGGCGCCTGTCGATTTTGTGTTTGTGCCTGAAGAAAAGCAGAACCATCTGCTGCTAGTAACTTTTCCAATTTGAAATTTGATGGAAATATTCTCAGCTCAGCTGGCAAAATTCTCTGACTCCTGTCTTTGTGTCTTGAATCTTGTTCCCCACAGTCGAAAGAACCCTCTTGGTCTTATCATTGCCCTAGATGAAAACAAAGAAGCAAAAGGAGAACTTTTCTGGGATGATGGGGAAACGAAGGGTGAGCACTTATACGATAATGTTGCTGTTTCCCAACCTGCACCTGTGACTTATGGTCCTTCACTCCTGCTGGTCATTCAGCTGTGGGAGAAATCTCAGTAGGCACAGTAGCAAGAGTCACTTAAGTATTTTGTTTCTGGTTGCACCATTCAGAGGTAGTGGTAGATGACCTACAAAGGAAAGAAAAATACATTTCTATCTCTGGCAATTCTCCTATTGGACAGTGATATCTATAATAGGCTATTTATTTATTTATTGAGGTGGAGTTTTGCTCTTGTTGCCCAGGCTGGAGTGCAGTGGCGCGATCTCGGCTCACTGCAACCTCTGCCTCCCAGGCTCAAGTGATTCTTCTGCCTCAGCCTCCCGCGTAGGACTACAGGTGCCTACCACCATGCCTGGCTAATTTTTTGTATGTTTAGTAGAGATGAGGTTTCACCGTGTTAGCCAGGATGATCTTGATCTCCTAACTTCGTGATCCGCCCGGCTCGACCCCCCAAAGTGCTGGGATTACAGGCATGAGCCACCACGCTTGGCCAATAGGCTCTCTTTTTATTGTCAATGGGTGCTTAGAAGAGATGGTTTCAAGACTGTTCCCATAACCCAATGTTAATGTCTTCCTCCTGAAATTCTTATGAGCAAATGTTGATGATATAGAAATCATGCCCCTGCCAGTGAGGCAGTGAGAATATACTTTTTAGCATATTTGTGGATCCAGTATACTAACAATTCCTGTGCTTCAAGTTTAGGAAATAGATTCCCTTGAGGCATATGCCTTGGAAGCCCTTGGAAGGGAAACTTTGCAATGTTCCAGTAGGAAAGAGAAGGAAAAACAATGGCTTGGCCTTGGAGACTCTTGTCCATCTAATCCAATATGTAGACTTAAAGATTTATTTTTTAATTGCAAAATATTTAATTGGCAAATAAAGATGAAATATATTCAAAGTGGATAATGTGAGGATTTAATATATATATAGGCATAGTATAATGATTACCACAGCTATTTTAAGGAACAGATCCATCACCACCCATACTGTAGACTGGATCCCCAGAACCTATTCATCTAATAACTAAAAATTTGTACCCTTGACCATCATCTCCCCAGTTTCCACACCTGCAGGCTCTAAGAGCAACAGTTATACTGTCTGCTTCTAGGAGCTCAACTTTTTTAGGTTTCACATATAAGTGAGACCATGCAGTACTTGACTTTCTGTCTCTGGCTTATTTCACTTAGTATAACGTCCTCTAGATTCATCCATGCTGTTGCAAATGGCAGAATTTTCTTCTTTTTATGTCTGAATAATATTCTATTGTATATATATACCACAATTTCTTTATTCATTCATCCATTGATGGACCCTTAGGTTATTTTCATATCTTTGCTACTGTGCAGAAGTAAAATTAAAGACTTAAATGTAAGGGTTGAAATTGTAAAGCTCCTAGAAGAACACAGGAAAAAACCTCCTTGACATTAGTCTTGGCAATGACTTTTTGGATATGATACCAAAAGCAAAGGCAAAATAGCAAATAATAAACAAGCATGACTACATCAAACTAAAAGGCTTCTGCACAGGAAAATAAATAATCAACAAAGTGAAAAGGCAAACTACAGAATGGATAAAAATGTTTGCAAACCATGTATCTCAGAAGATATTAATATAAAAAAATAAGGAACTCATGCAACTCAGTAGCAAAAGATCAAATGACCCAATTAAAAAGTGGGTGAAGGACCTGAACAGATGTTTTTCCAAGGAAGACATACAAGTGGCTAACTGGCATGTGAAAAGACGCTCAACATCAGTAAATGACACAGGTATGCAAACAAAAAATTACAGTGAGCTACCACCTCACACCTGTTAGCATGGAATTAATAAAAAAGATAAGAGATAAGTGCTGGCGAGGATGTGGAGAAAATGGAATTTTTGTAGACTGTTGGTGGGAATGTAAATTGTTACAACCGTTATGGAAAATAGTATGCATGTTCCTCAAAAAATTAACAGAACTTCCATACAATCCCATGAAATCCCACTTCTGGGTGTATATCCAGAGGACATGAAACCAGTATCTTTAAGAGATACAGTCACTCCCACGTTCATTACAGCATTATGTGCAACAACCAAGATATAGAAACAATCTAATTATACATTGATGAATGAATGAATAAAGAAATGTGATACACATATACAATTGAAAATTATTCATCCATAAGGAAAAGGAAAACTGCTATGTGTGACCTCAAGGCATAGCTGAAAGGAGTGGTAGGGTGAAATCTGTTCTTCTGTGGTGGGCAGGCCAGAATCTGACTTGTCTTTCTCTCACTTGCAGATACTGTGGCCAATAAAGTGTATCTTTTATGTGAGTTTTCTGTCACTCAAGTGAGTAGCATATTTCTATGAATCTTAGGTGTGGGCTTTGGACTGACCATTAGCACATCTGTGCTTGTGTATATTGTATATGTGTGATTATATTTGTAACTTTATATGCATTATTGACAATAGGTGAGTACATTTCTATTTATGATTTCATCGATGTTTTCAAAAGGAGGCATTAATATAGCAGCTAGTGTTTCTGAACACAGTTTTTAAATGCCCATGTGTTTTTATGATTGTTTTAAATTAGAGGATTATCAAAATAATGTTGTACTTCTTGAGCAGACACTAGTAGAGAAAGCAGAGAGGCACTCATGGCAGTGGGGGGTATCTGGTCTGGAATGGAATATTTGAGTGACTTGAGAATCTGTGTATTACAGGCATACCTTTATGCATACTTGGACTTAATTGTTTTGCAGAACCACTTGGAGGTGAATATTTCACAATTAACCTACAAGGACCCCAATAATTTAGCATTCAATGAGATTAAAATTCTTGGGACGGAGGAACCAAGCAATGTTACGGTGAAACACAATGGTGTCCCAAGTCAGACTTCTCCTACAGTCACTTATGATTCTAACCTGAAGGTAAAAACCCATTTTCTTGAGATGGTACATTGAGAATTCTCCATAGCATCGTGATGTTCCTTCTTGCCAAGTTTGCATATACCCCTGAAGGACCAGGGCACCTTTGAGGCCTGTTTTGGGGAAGTGAGAGGACACCTTTGATGCCTTTTTTGGGGAAAAAAATGAGGTGGCCAGAGCTAGAATGAGTTGGGTATTTTTCTTCTGATTCCCATCTCTGCCTATCAGTGTTCCCGTCTTTCTAGCTGGTTTCACTTGCTTTTCCCAAAAATAGAATAATTATGATGAGACCCAGGAACAGCAAAGTTGGAAAGTGGGGAATAGCCTGACATTATTAGACTGTGAATTTTGTATGACTAGCACAAATAAGATTTGGTATTTGAAAAAGGCCAGTTTGGATAGGAAACTTGTGGTCAGGTTTTGGAGGTCTTAGTTACCAACTTGATTTAATTCTCAAGCAGTCTCATATTGATCCTTGAATGAAGGCTGTGCTACTGTGTGTGAGCATTGTTGGGAGTGGGAGTGGGGGCTGGGGGTTAGTAGAACAGGGAAGTACAAGATGGTTTAGATTGGGAGGAGACTAGGAGAAGGATGATAATCTTTAGAATGTGATCTTTGTACTCCAGACAAGTGAGAACTTTAACTTGGGAAGTGTTGTTTAAAGAAGTGTCAAGATAAGAAAACTATTTAGAAAAATATTAAATCTTTGAACTAATGGTATTCAAGGAAGGTTTCAGAATTGGAGTCTTTGGGCTTAGAGAAATGAACATGCTGGGATGTTAGAAATAGAAAGAAATATAATGTTTTTTTCAACTTTTCAAATTTGCCGTTGCTGAAATTGAAACCCAAAGAAATGAAACAGAATACCTGACTTACCCTGATGTGATTATTATGCCCTGTATGCCTGAATCAACATATTTCATATAACCCATAAATATGCATACCTACTATATACCCATTAAAATTAAAAATTAAAAAAAGAAATCATTTGTCCAACATTCTACAGAAATGTGAGCATGATAACCAGGTCATATGATTCTTATTGCTGTGTTCTTTCTACCACTCCACGCCAATGGGTGATACTGGTTTGGGCATTGGAGAGCAAGAGGATCAGCTCACTTTAGGATGACATCGTGTGTCATCTCACAGTGGGCTAAGAGGAGTCAGGGTAGAAAAGAATAAGGGGTGATCACAACAGGTTTTATTTGACCTAACTGTTTTCATTATGCTATGTACAAGATTGTGCTAGAGGGGAGACATTTGACCTGTTGCTGCTAAATAGATTCTCCCAATGTTCAGTTCTCTTCTTATAAGCTAAAGTCATATGTTGCTTGGATGTTTGAAAGTCTGGTCTAATTTCTATTTTTTTTATCGAAAAAAAACCCTCAGGTCTTGCAAAGCCTGTCTCCTAAAGATGAATTTCCTTATGATTTCCACATTTCTACAGGTTGCCATTATCACAGATATCGATCTTCTCCTGGGAGAAGCATACACAGTGGAATGGAGCATAAAGATAAGGGATGAAGAAAAAATAGACTGTTACCCTGATGAGAATGGTGCTTCTGCAGAAAACTGCACTGCCCGTGGCTGTATCTGGGAGGTAACCGTGCTGATGGGGTTCGTGTGCATGAGAATCTCCACACCTAATCTGTAGTTTCTTAAGCATAGCAGTGGCACTTACATAACTACTTAAAACCCATAGAAAGAACTTCCTAAGGGACAGGATCTGGATGTGACAAGTAGGTGGGGACATGTGCGAAACTTCTTAAGATGAATATTTTGCTTGGAGACAAGGAATTGAAATTTATGTTATTGCCAAGTGATAAGTGATGGGCTAGTTTTATCATCATATGACTTTACTAACCCTGTTTAGGTTAGAGAACTTTAAGACCACATGCTGTGCTGATCTATGACTTTGGCCTTACTTTTCAGGCATCCAATTCTTCTGGAGTCCCTTTTTGCTATTTTGTCAACGACCTATACTCTGTCAGTGATGTTCAGTATAATTCCCATGGGGCCACAGCTGACATCTCCTTAAAGTCTTCCATTTATGCCAATGCTTTCCCCTCCACACCCGTGAACCCCCTTCGCCTGGATGTCACTTACCATAAGAATGAAATGCTGCAGTTCAAGGTAAACACAGTACATGTATCAGGTAGTGATTAGACCCTTTTCAGTTCCATTAACTTTTATTGGTCTGGATCACAGAACCCTAAAATAAGTTAATCGTGCTACAACAGACTATATCATTATCCAGAGAGCATTGAGAAATCATTGAGGGAACAATGAGACCTGCCCTAATTTTCATTTGGAAAAGATTACTGTGGCTACTGTTAGGAAAATGGTTGGGAGAGCAAGAGTGGGTACGGAGAGACAACTTGGGAGGCTACCAGTTAGGCAGGTCAGTTGAGGGATTAGGTTTGGACTAGACAGTGGAATGCAGGTGGAGAATAGTGGACCCGTCTGAGGTTGAGAAAGTTGGGTTACAGGATCTAGTGCTCGATTGCAAGCAGGTGACAATGGAGAGGGAAAATCAAGAATGATGACCGTGTTGGTATCTTGCATCTTAATATGGATGGTGCTGACATTAACTCAAATAGGAATACTGAAAAAGTTTGTGCTTGATCAATGTAAGATGATATGTTCAGTTTGGGATGCTGAATTTGAGATTTCTGTAAAATGGCCATCAATGTGCAGTAATTTCATTTCTTTCCAGAATTTAATTGCATTTAAGGACTAGGGATGGACTAGCTGTTATGTCTATTTTTCTATTAAACTAAGCTTCTCAAGGACAGGAATGTGCCCTTTCCTGTTTGTGCTTCTGAAATCTACAGAGCCTGGCCGATAGTGCTGTAATGTTATTGACAGAGTAAGTGAAAGTGGTCAGGACATTGTCACATTGCCTGAAAGATTCTTTACAATCTGACATCAACCCGACTTCTGAGTTCTTGTTCATCCTCTAATGCAGGGAAGAATCTCTTGTATGTTTGTACCCTCCTTTTAACACTAGCATGTTTTAGGCACCTAATGGGTTTGAAGTGAATGAACTTCCTTGGAGTTCTAGCCTTAACCATTGCCTACTCTACCTCTTGACCGTAGAGTAGCTCTTTCCAAAATATGTGCCTCTTTCTGGCCCACTTTAATTCTCTCTGCCTTCGTGGTTGTTATTCTTCACCAGAATGACTTGATCTCCTTTCTTTGTTTGGTTAATGACTACCAAGCTTTTAATACTCTAGACTGTATTTCTCCCATGAGACCATCTCAGTCTCCCAGAAACAATGTTAGGCATTTCCTTCCCTAGAATCTCACAGCACTTCTACATAGCTCTCCCTTAGCACACATCACCCAGGTGTTGTGAGCTGCTCTCTTTGACTTCTTATTCGCATGTGAATTTCGTAAAACCATAACACTGCCTTATTGAGCTCACATCCCTAGTGTCTTGTGCAGTGTCAGGCAGGGGATGTAGTAGGTACTCATGAATCAGTTTAGATACCACTTTCAGCAAGGACATTCTAATTATTTTAATCAAATAGATTTCATTTTGGGGAGACAGGTTATTTTTTGAACTCATAATGATTTTAAGGTATTTATATATACTCATATACCCACAGAAAATAACAAGTAACATATTCATAAATACCACACTGATTCCGGAATGATTTTCCAAGTCAGCACCAATGTCCCATTGAGTTTATCAAGGTAATAGAGGCCTTAATAATGAGAAATCACAGAAAAATGTTAAATGTGACATTGTTATCTGATATATTAATTAAATCTCAGATATCATAAAGAAGATAGAAACATAGCATCTGAACTTTCTGTCCAAAAATCAAAAAGGTTCTGCTAAGGGTATAGGTTTCAAGAGTAGTATTGTTGCCTAAAATTGATTTCCTCTGGCCTAGATTTATGATCCCAACAACAATCGGTATGAAGTTCCAGTCCCTCTGAACATACCCAGCATGCCATCCAGCACCCCTGAGGGTCAACTCTATGATGTGCTCATTAAGAAGAATCCATTTGGGATTGAAATTCGCCGGAAGAGTACAGGCACTATAATGTGAGTGGCTTCTAGTGTGACTCAGAGTTGATGGCTACCTGCGCCTTCGCTGCCAGGTCCATTGTCCTTGGATGTATCCTGGTTCAAAACATCACATTGTCCACTTCCAGATCCATGGATGAGTTGTTTCCTTCAGACCTATTCTTACAGGAAATCTTTAGCATTCTGGAAATAAATACTGAAGGAGTTGAACGTGCCTGAGGATTCATCCAACAAATGTTTATGGGGTGCCTTCTCTAGATTAGGTGCTGCTCCTTATAGACAGCTGAGGTTTCTCTTCTCATGACAACAAATAATAAGTAAATATCACTTTGAGTGCTATGTAGAAAATGGACTGAGGGGTGCAAGGATGGAAGGCAGTGCTGGTGTGGAGCGGTCCCAGCTGTGATGATGAGGAGTGCTTGGATTTGTATTATGGAGGACCACTGAAAGGAGGCAGTGACAGAGGGAAACAGAAGAATGATGAATAACTCCTCAGCTTTTAGCGAGGATATCTATGATATTTTAATCAAATTGAGTTTCAGTTTTGTTTGGGATATGAACAGCTTCTTGGTAGGAATCAAGTGTTCTGTTGTCCTTGAAAAGTCACCTGCTGGAAACAGAGATAAAAGCTCATTTTCTGTTTCAAATCTGCCTTTTTGTGTTTCAGTTGGGACTCTCAGCTCCTTGGCTTCACCTTCAGTGACATGTTTATCCGCATCTCCACCCGTCTTCCCTCCAAGTACCTCTATGGCTTTGGGGAAACTGAGCACAGGTCCTATAGGAGAGACTTGGAGTGGCACACTTGGGGGATGTTCTCCCGAGACCAGCCCCCAGGGGTAAGGACAGAGCATTTGGGATCTGTGTCTCTGCTTCTCTCCACCCACACTGCTCAGGCTTTGGGCTTCATCTTCCCAAACTCCACTTGGTCATCACATTCTGCTTTTAGGCAAGTGGGCCAATTCTCAGGCTCCTTTGTTTCATGTGTTTAGTTTATGTGTCTAGTTTCATGGAGAAAACTAGAGCCATGTTAGCAAACACATTTTTGTTGAGTTTCTTTCTCAGGCATAATGTCTCTAAAACTCCTACTGCTTCTTCCCATGACTCTCCAGTACAAGAAGAATTCCTATGGTGTCCACCCCTACTACATGGGGCTGGAGGAGGACGGCAGTGCCCATGGAGTGCTCCTGCTGAACAGCAATGCCATGGGTAAGGCCATCAGCACCTCCCTTATTTTGGGGGGATACCAATCATGCCTGAGTCAATTTACAATGTGTTTAGCCTAACTGTTCCTTGAAGTCAAAATCTTCATTTTACGGGCACTGCTGTTTATTTTTTCTTTGTGTTTAGCCTTTCTGTTTATTTCAATCTAATATCATGTGATAAGAAGATTTAACCCAACTCTCATTTTGGTAAAAATCACATAAGAAGGGATAGTAACACCACATGGGTCCCAAATATCCTGGAGGTCAGCTCGTGAGAGCCAGTTATATAATTTGAATTAGGGTAAAACTATGGGTCAGAGAAGTTAGTCTGGGGGTATTGAGGGTGTATGGTATGTTGGAAAATTACCCATTGGGTACTCTGCTCACTGTCTGGGTGAGGGATCCATACCCCAAACCTCAGCATCATGCAATATTCCCATGTAAGGAACCTGAACATGTATCTCTTTATCTAACATAAAACTTGAAATGTAAAAAATAATAATTTTATAAGAGTAAAATGATAAAATATAGTAAAGTACCCTAAAGAGAATCAAACCCAGGAATGGGACCTGTAGACTTCCATTGATCTTCTTCAGTTCTGTGTGAGTATGATAGAAAATGCCTGCTCTTACTACTCTATGATAGGGAGGGTGCAGGAAGATGGAGAATGTGTGGATTTCAGGGGTGATTCATGACATGGAGGGTGTCCATGTGGCTTAGCATTTTTCTTTATTTTCAGATGTGACGTTCCAGCCCCTGCCTGCCTTGACATACCGCACCACAGGGGGAGTTCTGGACTTTTATGTGTTCTTGGGGCCGACTCCAGAGCTTGTCACCCAGCAGTACACTGAGGTAGGGAGAAATCCAATTGTTTATCAAGTACTTATACAGCACATTCTGGGTGCCAGAGTCCACATTGATTAGTATAACTCTCAGTTGATAACTGGAAATATTGGTCTTTCTTGGAGAGAGATTATAGAATGAGAAAAAATAAATACATTCTAATTATCATTACATTTATAGCCTCTGTAAGCATTGCAGAATAGCAGAAGTTATAGTGGTACTAGTGGTGGTGCTGGTAGTGATAGTAGTGTGATGTTGGTGTTATTTGTGGTTATATGGTGATGATGGCAGTAGGGGCTGACCGTGGTGATAGTGATGTGGGAATGGTGATAATGATGGTGGTGGTAGTAGTGGTGTTGGTGATGGTGATGATAGTGGTGGGGGTGGTGGTAATGGGTATGTTGGTGATGATGACGGTGGTAGTGGTGGTGATGGTGACAAGGGTGGGGCTGACGATGGTGTTTGTGGTAGTGATGGTAATGATGATGGTGGTGTTGGTTATGGTGGTGGTGGTAGTGGTGGTGACAGTGAGGTGGTGTGAGGAGTGTGATGTTGGTGATAGTGGTTGTGGTGATAGTGGTGATGGTGGGGATGGTGGTTGGGGTGGTGGTGGGGAGTGGTGGTGATGGTAGTGAAGGGTAATGATAATGGTAATGATGGTGGTGGGGGCACGATCATGGTACTGGGGGTGATGGTGAAAATAGTGATGATGGTGGTGGTGATGATGGTGATGATGACCATGGTGGTCGTGGCAGCAACAACAGACACTTACATACTAGCAAGTGCGCATCACTGATTTATCACTTGCTGCATGTTAGAGCACTTCACACATATTAACTCATTCATGCCTCACAGAAACACTATCAGGCAGATGCTATTATTATCCGTTATTTACAGATGAAGAAACTGAAGCACTAAGAGATGACTTAATTTTTGCCCAAGGTCACACAGCTAGCAGGATTGGAGCCTGTATACTAAGCCAGGCATTTGTCTCTGATTCTGGGTTTCTTAGCCAGTTACCTACAGTGTCTCTAGGAATAGCGTAACATCAGATTTTCTGTAATTTTTAAGAAGGAGCTCAAGTCTAGCAGAAAGCTTTCTCTAAGTATCCTAGTGGCTCTATATCCTGTCAGTTTTGGTCTGGATTTCAATTAGTTAGTTGACTAGCTTGGGGCACAGAAAAATATTCTTATTACTTGATGTAAAACTTCAATGTGGTGTCTCTGTTCTGAAGACTAATATTTTCTGTCTATTTTCTAGTTGATTGGCCGGCCTGTGATGGTACCTTACTGGTCTTTGGGGTTCCAGCTGTGTCGCTATGGATACCAGAACGACTCTGAGATCGCCAGCTTGTATGATGAGATGGTGGCTGCCCAGATCCCTTATGTACGTTCTCAGTCATGGCTCTGGAGTTTCAAAACTAAGCCAGGTGCCTCTGTGTCTGGGTTCATTTGTCTAATGTTTGTGGGATTCCATAAAGACATAATGTTCTTTTTCAGACAATATCACAGTTAGCCTCACCCCAGCACAGTAATATAGGTAAGGGCACTTGTTTCCATCTTCCAGAGATGACAGCTCAAGACTCACCATGACTCGCCAGAGTGGGAGATAGGCTGGCTCCAGGGCTCTTTCTGCTCTCCCATGCTTCCTTCCATTTCTTTCACTTGACTTCAAAACATGTAGTCAAAAAAGTCCTTGGTTTCATAAGAATAAAGAATATCCCACAGTTCTTTTACTGAATTCTTGAAAAGACTAACCACAAATCAATCAGACAATTGTATATGTGAATACAACCTCAGTTCCTGCATCAGCTCTGAGCTAATAACAGATGGATTAAACAGATCCTGGGATGGGTTTCCAGAGGACATACATATGGAAATAAACCTTATCCTTCAGTGGAGGATGGGAGGGGACCCAGTCATCAGAGAATTGATCCCATGAACCATCACATATTTAATTTTATCCCACTTTTCTATTGTTTACAGTTGTTCCATTAGTGGAATGTAGTGTTTCCATTAGTGGATAGTGAAATGCAATATTACAGTCTCAGGAAGAATGTAGTGTATGATTACCCTCAAGATTCGGTATTCCAAAGCAACTATACATCTTTGCTTTGTTTTGTAGTAGATTTACTATTAGTCCTGGATAATTAACAGTATTTTTCCTAAACATGAACCACTGATACCAGGGGCAGCCTCTTGGGGGAGGGCATCACCATCACTCCTGATAGTGGGAGTTTACAAAGCACTTTCCAAACCAGTGTTTTCTCTTATCCTCAGAATAGCCATGCTAGAGACACATTCTCATCCTAGCTTGTGCTGACTTCGATTTTTTTTCTATCTTATCACTGAACATGTTAAAAATTAAGTGTATTTCCCAGCACCTGTACCTAACAAATGGCAGAGCTGGGATTTGAAAGCATCAACAAGAAGCTGTCTGGAATTCCACCGTGGGTGGTGGAGGGTTGTTCTCCTATAAAGCTTGGGCGTGTACAGCAGCAGCCTCTCAGCTCCCCATGTCCTCCCGCAGGACGTGCAGTACTCAGACATCGACTACATGGAGCGGCAGCTGGACTTCACCCTCAGCCCCAAGTTTGCTGGGTTTCCAGCTCTGATCAATCGCATGAAGGCTGATGGGATGCGGGTCATCCTCATTCTGGTTAGTCCTGATGTGAATGTGTGCGGTCTCTTTGGGAGCAGGTATGGGCTTTGGTGGAGTCAGAGTTATACTTTATTTCCATGTTGCAAGTAGATAAATTGAAGTGCAGTAAGAAAGGTGTATTTCCCAGGACTCACAGAAACTCTACCGTGCAGGTAGAAGCCAGCGAGTTCACCCTGGAGGAGTTCTCCTGCATTCTGTTTCTCCTCATTCTGTGGCTTTGATTTCCCCAACTGACTTATGCTTTGATTTCAGGATCCAGCCATTTCTGGCAATGAGACACAGCCCTATCCTGCCTTCACTCGGGGCGTGGAGGATGACGTCTTCATCAAGTACCCAAATGATGGAGACATTGTCTGGGGAAAGGTATAATCCTAAGCGATGATGCACTAGTCCCCAGCCTGAGGGTGGGTCACTGTTGGTGGGTCACACGCCAGTGTATGTTATTTTTGGCCTTTTCTATTTGGGCTCTGAGGTCAGAAGCTCTCCTTTTCTCAACCAATATTTGTTGATACAATTAACGACTTTTAAGGTAATGTAACGTGTTATGGAATTCACTTTTCTTTTATGTCAATCCTATGTGATAGTCAAAGTATTATTGCTCCTAGGAGCATGGTTTGTATAATAATTTATTAGGAAATACTATGTAAGGGAAATTGTCTAGTGCATTGCTACTGAACGTGTTTCTCTCCATAGGTCTGGCCTGATTTTCCTGATGTTGTTGTGAATGGGTCTCTAGACTGGGACAGCCAAGTGGAGGTAAAAGGGTGTTTGTAAATGTGGGTGGAGTCAGGGTTTGTAGGCAGGGGCAGCTGTTCCTGGGAATGTGGACATACCTGTACCGTGGACATGGGCTTGGCAAGGGAGAAACACTTAGGGGATGTGTCTTGGGTGTCAGTCTGTATGCCTATTACTTTATATGTAGTAATACTTTACTGGCCACTGGGATGTAGCTATGTATTATTATCCTTGGAATTTAAGACCAGAGAGCTTAAATTATTTGTTCACAGTTTTAGGTGACAGAGTGGTGATTTCAATTCCAAGGCTGTCAGATTCCAAAGGCCCAAGAAATTCCCACTAGGCCATACCTCCTAGAAGTGCCATCTTTTCTCTGAACTGGTATACTTACTGTTGTTGCCTTGGTTATCCCTTTTAAACAGTCTTCAACCCTCGAAGACTGACTAGGTCATTTTCTTTGTATATCTTTCTTTTTTCCCCCATGAACAGGTGTCTCCATCTTCATACTTATGAGTCCTGCCCCGAGCCCCACCATTCCTTGGGTTTCTCAACTTTGCTTTTACCTGTCAGTTTCCAGCCTTATTGTAAAACTTGCTCTCTCCTGGGGACGGTTTGTTGCTTGTAATGGATCCAAGTAGTCCATGCTCCTGGACCTGAATTTTTTTCCCGATTGACTAAGCATTTCTTGCTTGAATGAATACATGGCTCCTTACAGGAGAGTGGAGAAAGTGAAGGCAGAAGCCACAAGGCAAGAGTTGAATATGGACAGGCAAAGGCAGCACCTTGGAGAACGGCAGAACATTTTTATGAAGTTGGAAAGGGTCATCCGAGCAGTACTTAGGGAAGTTCCTACCTCACGGCTGGCCAGGTTCCCTACGTGTACCCCGTATGGGATAGAATTCTGACTCAGCTGTGGCTGATAATCTCTTTATTCTAATTCTCCAACCCCCACCTATCCCATTGTTTCTAACCCTGCCTGATCTGGAGCTCTCAGTTTCTGGTGAAAGGTTCTCTTTGTCGGGTTTCCTGGTTTCTACCTCCATTTCCTAACAAAAGGCATCCCTGGCATGCCCACTTCTCTCAAGATTCTCTGTGATGTGACCCACTGTCTTCTCACATGCTTGACAGCCAGACCCATGTAGGCCGATCTGTTCCTGTTTTCTTATGTTCTTTTTTCTGCCCTTTTTCTAGACATGTGGGTTCCTACCTGCCTTTTATCTGTGGTGTATAAGAACTGGAGCTCCCCTAGACCAAGTCCTGTTTCTGTTGCCTTCCCCACCCTCCTCACCAGCATTCTTTAGCTCTTTAACTCTTACAATGGTGTGATTATCATAGAGGAGGCTATTTACTGAGACAAACAAAGGACTGTAATGTTCCATAACAAACAACATGAGTATATTAAAATTGATGGACATTTCCTTGCTGCTTCTAAGTGGTGTGAACCCACTGTTAAACACTGAGTATGTATTTTATCCCAGGTTCTAAGCTGAGCATTGTGGGCAATATAAATATCACTCAGAAGGATATAAAACAAACTTCTTACTCTCAAAAATCTACAATGTAGTTAAAAAGATGTATCTTGAATCTTTCTTTCAGGTTAAAGTAAAAACACTGCTTTTATTATTTGAGGGTAGAGGAAAATAAAGGGAAGTTGATGCATCCTCTTTAAGTCCTCTCAATTTATGTTACATACAGCTGTAGTTGTCATGTGATTCCGAAATTGTAGAAAACACTGAGGCGTACTTGTCTAATATCCGGAAATGTAATCTTATTCCTTCCTCCCCTCTCTCAGTGGGAATGACATAGGAGGGAGTCCCTGGGTGTTTCTTCCTAACCTATTACCATGCATCTCATGTCTGCAGTCTCTCCCTGGCTTTGTCTTTGAGGAGTGCATAGGAAATGGCAGGACTGACGTTGAGGGTTGGGCATCGAGTGCATGAGGTCACTAGTTCGGGTCACTGATTGTCATCATCCACGTGTATATGAAGAGAACAGTTTTTGGATGTTTTCCAAATGCTGGGAAGGTGTGCAAATTGCACTAATTTCTCCTCTCATTCTACATTTCTCTAATAAGTTAATAACATTATTTAGGCCCTGTTCAGGCTGTCTGTCACCATGCAGTTGAAGTATTTGTGTGAGTTGCATTCTCAGTAAGTGCCTGTTTGCTGTCTTCTATATTTGTGTGGGACAAAGAAATTATATTTCTTTTTTATAGCTATATCGAGCTTATGTGGCCTTCCCAGACTTTTTCCGTAATTCAACTGGCAAGTGGTGGAAGAGGGAAATAGAAGAACTATACAACAATCCACAGAATCCAGAGAGGAGCTTGAAGTTTGATGGCATGTGGATTGTAAGTGTGTGTGTGTCTCTGTGTACCAGTGGCTCTTGTCTATCTTTGTGTGCCTAAGTATATGTACCACTGACCTTCAGTTAAGAGGATAGTCCTTGTCCAAGGAAGACTTTGGACATATCAGACACTTCCTCCTCTCAGGAGAGGGACAGCCCTGATAGCCCTCACACCTTCTACCAGACCTGATGCTCCTACTGTAAAACATCTGAGGCCGGACCAGGCGTGGTGGTTCACGCCCGTAATCCCAGCACTTTGGGAGGCTGAGGTGGGCTGATAACCTGAGGTTGGGAGTTTGAGACCAGCCTGACCAACATGGAGAAACTCCGTCTCTACTAAAAATACAAAATTAGTTGTGCATGGTGGCACATGCCTATAATTCCAGCTATTTGGGTAGCTGAGGGAGGAGAATCACTTGAACGTAGGAGGCAGAGGTTGCAGTGAGCCAGGATCGCACCATTGCACTCCAGCCTGGGAAACAAGCATAACTCCGTCTCAAAAAATGAAAAACAAAACCAAAAAAAAAAACCTGGGAGGCAATTTACTAGGAATTTCTTGGAAATTTGATTGCCTCACAGCCACCCTGAAAGAGATATATTTTTTTACCCCTCTAGCCAGTCGTTCTGTAGGAGTGAATTAATCTTTCTAGCCAGTTCTCACCAGGATTTGATGAAGCTCCCAGGGCTGGCATCTACAGGGATTACTGGATGTTGAACAATTTATTCACTGCTTCCTTGGCTCAGAATTGGCAGGACGTAATTATCTTAAAAAGTGAGGTATGTCTGTGTTTGGCATTTCTAGGATATGAATGAACCATCAAGCTTCGTGAATGGGGCAGTTTCTCCAGGCTGCAGGGACGCCTCTCTGAACCACCCTCCCTACATGCCACGTAAGAAGCCTTGGCCTCCTTGACTGGCAGAGCCACGACTGGAAGGATTACACTGGAGGAGCCCGAGGCCAGGGGTGACCCCACAGCTCAGGGCACATCCTCATGGCTGCTGTGGTTTACTGGGGACCAGAGACAAAAGCTCTGCATGTGCTTTACCCAGCCGGGCATGTGCAAGTGACTAGATTCATTGAGCAAATTTATTGAAATTTGTCCAGAAAGCACTTAGCAGAGCTCATGGCACAAAGGGTTCTCACAGCTGGGTTTCTTAGTTTTCAGGCTTGTGTGAATTCCATCACAGGAATTTCTTGTGTCATCAGTCAGTGGAAATTACTGGCTTCCCCTTATCATAGAGTTGATGGGCTTTGGAATTATGATTGGGTTCATATCTTGGCTCCAGAAATTGTTCTCTCTAGGAGTTTTGTGACTTTTCACAGATTATGCGATATTTCCAAATCTCAGTTTGCTAAAATGTAAAAGACAGATAATGAGATCTTCTTCATAGAATTATGGAAATAATTGGCAAGTCAAAAGCCTAAATCAGAGCCTGTCATGTAGTGTTTGACAGCTGTACGTTCTTCCTGACACCTCTGCTTCCTTCAGTGAACTTGATGTCGGAAACACTGGAGCCGCCATTGCAGCTGAGAGCTGGGGGCGCTGTGCTCATGTCTCTGGGGAGATGGAGAGGGATACAGGCAGGACTGAAGTTAGTCTTAAGATCCAGGGCCCAATCCCTTGAAGAGAGGTCAGGGAGAAACAGAATCCAGGCTGGATTTCACCTCACCAGTTCTTCCTCCTCAGATTTGGAGTCTAGGGACAGGGGCCTGAGCAGCAAGACCCTTTGCATGGAGAGTCAGCAGATCCTCCCAGATGGCTCCCCGGTGCAGCACTACAATGTGCACAACCTGTACGGGTGGTCCCAGACCAGACCCACATACGAGTGAGTGTCTGTCTCCCTTCTCCAGCTGTCACAACCTGTAGGGATTGCCAGTGACTGACATAGCTACCCTAGTTTTCCTTTCATTCCATTTCTAAGGATTAAGAAGATTCTCATAACTGTGTAATGATTCTTAATTAATTAAGCAAATAGTCTTTGACATGGAGCCAGGCCCTGTGATTAAAAGTAGGAGGACAGATTTAAATAAGGCATGGTCCCACCAGTGAAAAACTTAATGATCCTAGTGGGAAAGACTCACATGGAGACACCATAATGGTCACACAGGGCAGCCAGTGGAACAATAGCTTTAGTTACAGGAGGTGAAGGGAACACAGAGGACTGGGCATCTCTCCCGTTTATTTCAAAGTGAATCATCTTTGGAGATATTTTTATTTTTGGCCATTCTTGGTGGAGGGTAACTGGTATCATACTGAATTAGCACAGTCCTGCTTTGCAAGCTCAATGAATACTATGAATTCTTCTAAGAGGATCTTATAACCTTCACTGTGTTCCTCCTCAAATATAGAAAACTAAGTATTGAGGAAACCATTAGCAAGATTTAGTAATTCCTTACTATTTTTGGGTACTCCAGAGAGTTTGCTACAGTGAAGTTCTTTGTAAAGCACTGTGAGAACACGTAACTCGTTATCTCCATCATCTGGGATCAGTGGAGCCCCCATTACAGCTCAGATTCCCATGTTCCCTCCAATCATGCAGCAAACATTCACTAGGCTCAAGGGCTCTGGGAGCAGAAGCTCTATGGCCTTTACTCCCTGGCCGTGGCCTTAGTTCACCTCCGTTTCCCCTCCAACTAGAGCTGTGCAGGAGGTGACAGGACAGCGAGGGGTCGTCATCACCCGCTCCACATTTCCCTCTTCTGGCCGCTGGGCAGGACATTGGCTGGGAGACAACACGGCCGCGTGGGATCAGCTGAAGAAATCTATCATTGGTGCGTGGGCTCCTTTCCAGGGCCTGTGCTTGTAGGGCAGGGAGTTGGGAATCTTGGGGAAGAGATAAGGAGGCAGATCATGAGAACCTGGTGTGACACAGCTGTGCTTCTCGTTGCAGGCATGATGGAGTTCAGCCTCTTCGGCATATCCTATGTGAGTGTCCTTGGGATCCTCCTAAGCACCAAGAAGGTGGGGACATCTTTCAGAAATCATCAGCGGGCTCCTTTTATTTCCTCTTGTTTCAGACGGGAGCAGATATCTGTGGGTTCTTTGAAGATGCTGAATATGAGATGTGTGTTCGCTGGATGCAGCTGGGGGCCTTTTACCCCTTCTCAAGAAACCACAACACCATTGGGACCAGGGTAGGACAGTGGCTTCTACCTCCACTGTTCTGTGTCACTGGAAAGACAATCTCCATTTCGGAGCTAAAATTAATGCAGTCTGTATTTCCTGGGATATCTTTTTAAAAAGGTGTTTTTTTTTGTTTGTTTGTTTTTGTTTGTTTGTTTTGTTTTTGTTTTTTTTGAAACAGGGATTTACTCTGTTGGCCAGGCTGAATCATGCAGTGTCCCAATCATGGCTGAGTGCAGCCTCGACCTCTGGCGCTAAAGCCGTTGTCCCACCTCAGCCTTCTGAGTAGCTGGGATACAGGCACATCCCAACGTGCCCACCTAATTTTTGATTTTTTTGTAGAGATGGGATCTTGCCATATTTCACAGGCTGGTCTTGGATTCCTGGGCTCAAGTGATCCACTCGATTCAGCCTCCAAAAGTGCTGGGATTACAGGCACAAGCCACTGCAGCCTTAAAACTTGTGAAGACCTGGTATCTCAATGAACCATATTCCTCATTGTGCTTTAGATTATTATTTTTTCCTGTATTTTAGGCAGAATTGTACCAAATGTTCCAAAAAGAATGTCTTACAGTGAAATTTTATCAGCTGTCTTAGGAGAGCTTTGGTGACTCTTTCCAGTCTATTAAGAATATTCTCTGGGCCTCATGTGTAGTTTTCTTTTGTTTAGCTGTGAGTGATCTTCAATTGGAGTATGCTTTCAGTGACCTTCTTAAATCCCCTAGAAATTCCAGGGCGAGCTCCCAACACTGTTCTCTTTCTCCTTTAGAGACAAGACCCTGTGTCCTGGGATGCTGCTTTTGTGAACATTTCCAGAACTGTCCTGCAGACCAGATACACCCTGTTGCCATATCTGTATACCTTGATGCATAAGGCCCACACGGAGGGCGTCACTGTTGTGCGACCTCTGCTCCATGAGTGAGTGTCCAGCAGGGATCCTGATGACTAATGGATGACTTATTGCATTCTATGTGGTGGCAGTTGATATGCACAACGCTTCCAAATTAAAGACACGATTGCCTTTTGACATGGGCTCTTCAGGCACAAACTATGCTTGATTACTCTCTTTAGCACAGTGCTATACATACCATAGGTCATGAAAAAAGGCGATTTATTGAATGACCAAAATTGAAATGATGCAGTACAGCATAGAATAGTTTCATTCTAATTTGGCTGTGCAAAGGCCTATCTTTTGTAGCAGTTTGGTTATATGGACCCAGGTCACAAAAGAAGGATTTCAGCAAGAGAATTGAGGGAGGAGGGCCATCCTTGCATTTAAAATGTGCCATGCTTAAGAAATGAGGTAATATTTTACAGGACAGAACACATTTACACCCCAGCATTTCAGAAGTTTGAGGCACATCCCATGGGGAAAGCAGAGGCTGGGTGCTCCTGATGACGCTAGGCCTAGGAACAAAGAAAGGATGGCTCAGGGGCAGCTGGATTTCCGACTTGGATCTGAACTTGAGGAGCTTCTTCAGAGTGTCGGGCTGGGGCTCTGTTGGGCTCTGTTGGGCACCTTCATTTCCCTTTCCAGGTTTGTGTCAGACCAGGTGACATGGGACATAGACAGTCAGTTCCTGCTGGGCCCAGCCTTCCTGGTCAGCCCTGTCCTGGAGCGCGTGAGTATGGAGGCCTCCGATTGCGGGGAGGATCCTAGCTGTGAGGCTTGGGGAAAAGGACGAGGAGAAGAGGCCTGAGCTGGTGGGGGTCCTAAGACATGGTTTCTTATTCTACCTGTGTCTCTTCCTCTCTTTCTGAGCTGAAGTCCATCACTTAGGTGTTCTGGGCCTCAGCTCCTTCATCTTTAAAATGAGCCTAACAATTCTGGTTCATAGGATGATCAAGAAGGAAACACGTCATGGTATATTCAATGACACAATCGTTTCTTCGTTAACTAAAATAAGGAATAGAAGATCAGATGGGGGCAGTATTGTAAAGAATTCATAACAGTCCTCTAGCACTATTACAACTTTTCAGAAGGATTGCTTGGCAATGTGTGTACTTGTATTGCTGCTGGCTAACCCTTCCCTTCCTCTGCAGGAGCTCCTCCCAGCAGTAAAGGCCATTTCTTTAGTTCTGTTGTTGATTAGGCTTCTGATTAAAATACCAATTAATTGCACCTCCCTCAAATCTTTTTTTTTTTTTTTTTTTTTTTTTGAGACAGAGTCTCATTGTGTTGCCCAGGCTTGAATGCAGTGGCGTGATCTTGGCTCACTGCAACCTCTGCCTCCTGGGTTCTAGTGATTCTCTTGCCTTAGCCTCTTGAGTAGCTGGGACTACAGGCACGTACCACCATGCCCGGCTAATTTTTTTTTTCTTTTCTTTTTTTGTATTTTTAGTAGAGACGGGGTTTCACTGTGTTAGCCAGGATGGTCTCAATATCCTGACCTCATGATCCGCCCGATTCGGCCTCCCAAAGAGCTGGGATTACAGGCATGAGCCATCGCACCCGGCCCCAAAATCTCATTATACCCACAAAATTTTCTTCTGCCCCAGACACAACCTCACTTGTTTGTCTCTTTAAGAGGAAATGGGGTAAGTCTATGTCTATAAGCAAACAGTGATTTATTTTTTCCCGAAGTCCTGGATACCAAAGTGCTTTATGAGAGCCACTTGTTTTGGGTAGAAAAATCTCCCGTTTAAAAAAGAAAACGGGAAGAAGGTTGCCCCAGTTGCTAACCTCTCGAGACATGAGGCAGATGGGTCCAAAGCCATCACAATTATTTCACCTCTTTCCTAAGCAGTTTGGTTACTCTGTCCTGGAAAATGGTGCCCACTGCCTCACCTTGTTTGTGTTTCATTTTAGAATGCCAGAAATGTCACTGCATATTTCCCTAGAGCCCGTTGGTACGATTACTACACGGTAAGTTTTTCTGAATGTTTATACAACATGGGAATATTGTAGCGAGTACAAAGGCTTTAGATCCGATAAAACTTAGGTCAAATGCTGGCTCTGTAACCCACCTGCTGTGTGGTCTTAGAGAAGCCACTTTAACCCTTGTAATCTCAGTTTTCTCACCTCCAAGGGGGGTAAGACCACTTTCCTCATAGAACCGTTGTGAAATAACACATAAAGCATCTCACTCAGGGTCTGTTTTTTTGTGGGTGTTCTGTGTTAGTTTTTAACATTTCTTTATATCACTGCTATTTACAATGTTGTATAAAGGCAGATGCTAGCCAACATTAGAAATTGTGTTGCAAACTATCGTTTTTGTTTTTATTGTTGATATCTTTGCCTGCTGTAAGTTTGTAAGCATAGAGGCCGTTTTGTCTCTTTTGATTAAATATCTCCTTCCATAGCATAGATGCTCAAAGAAGGGCGCTGCACATAATTACATAAGGCACACAAGTGATTAGGCAATGTGCAAAACACACACAGAGGTATGGGACACAACCCTTGTGTGTCTAAGCAGTGCAAGTGCATTTAGAAATGAGGAAGCAATGAAGAGCTCCTTGCCGCATAGTTTCATTGCTAGTATGATTCCCAAAGACTCAGCTGGGAAGCCAGGGTCTTCCCGGGCAGCTCTGGGGTGGTGGGCTCTTGCTGGGACCCTGACAAATCAGACCCTGATTCTTGGGGAAGAATCAAAGGAGGTATTTCCTTCATTTCTAACTAGGCCTCTTCTTCTGACTTTCTGAGGAGAACATAGTTGAGGGCTGGAAATACAACAAAGGGGTACAAGCAGGGATACAGGAAGCAGAGCATGTGCTGGCCCCTTTCATCCAAGGAGATTTCAGTGAGATTAGGTGAAAACTGGAGGAGGATGTGCAATTTTGTTCCTTCTCTTCTCAGTCCATTGGAGCCCAAGTCCTCTCCACAGCCCCAGACTCCTCTTCCTGTTCCTAGTCTGGATCTGCCCTTAGGGTGGTAACATGTTAAGTCTCTCCTGTGTGCGTCCCAACCAGGCCTTCCCTAGGAAGCGGTGGCCAGCTTTCTTTACGTGAGACTGGCCTTTGTCCTGAGTGTGCATGTTGAGTCTCCCATTCACTAACAGAAGATATCTTTGATTGAAGAGGGAAAGACAAAAGAAGTCATGGAGCAAGCTGTTTAGAAAAAGATGAAATTGGGCCAGGTGTGGTGGCTCACACCTGTAATCCCAGCACTTTGGGAGGCCGAGGTGGACAGATCACAAGGTCAGGAGATCGAGACCATCCTAGCTAACACGGTGAAACCCCATCTCTATGAAAAATATAAAAAATTAGCCGGGTGTAGGGGCATGCACCTGTAGTCCCAGCTACTCAGGAGGCTGAGGCATGACAATTGTTTGAACCTGGGAGGCGGAGGTTGCAGTGAGCTGAGATTGTGCCACTGCACTCCAGCCTGGGTGACGGAACAAGACTGTGTCTCAAGAAAAAAAAAAAAAGAAAGAGATGAAATTTTTTATGTTTAATTAAAATGAAGATGAATCTCATAGTTAGGATTAATGAAGAAGTGTCACCGAAATTAATCTTCCCAAGTTTGGGTAACTATTAGTCATTCTAGAGCACAAGCTGGCAAACTATGGCCCACAGCCAAATCTGGTTGTTAGCTGATTTGCAAATAAAGTTTTATTGGAACACAGCCATGCATATTTGTTTGCTTGTTGTCAACAATAACTGCTTCTTACCTGTAAAGTAGCAGCTCTGAAATGAGAGGATTTTGCCTACCAGGGGACATTTGGCAATGCCTGGAGATATTTTTGGTTGTCATAACAGGCTGGGGGTGAGTAGTCGATGCTGCTGACATCTGAGGATTCTGCTAAATATCAAATGGCACAGGATAGCCCCATCGCCAGAGAATTGTCTGGCCCCAAATCTCAATCGTGCTGAGACTGAAAAGCCCTGCTCTAGTTGAGAACATGTAGGATGGAAGGATTGTCCCTTAGGTTCTGATACAGGTGAGAGTGTAGCAGCTCTTCCTGTTACACATCAGGCAAATGTAATTTGTACGGTGGAAGCAAAGGCAAGAGACCCTAACAAGATATTATAGCAGCCTTGTGAGGTTTTATGCAGCACTGTACGAATGCAGAATGGGTAATAGCAGGTATGTTGCAAACGGTGATGAACAGGCATAAGTTCAGAGGGGAGGATGAGATATCTGGCAGGATGTATTGTTCAGGGAGGGGCCTGTCCTCTCCTTCCTCATCTTTTACCTTCCTCTGCCCTCAGGGTGTGGATATTAATGCAAGAGGAGAGTGGAAGACCTTGCCAGCCCCTCTTGACCACATTAATCTTCATGTCCGTGGGGGCTACATCTTGCCCTGGCAAGAGCCTGCACTGAACACCCACTTAAGGTGAATGACAAGACTCAGGTTTTCCTTTACATGTCATTTAGCTCAACAATTTGTAATGAAGTCCACCAAAATGTAAGCATCACTCTCAAACCCACATGCAATTCTACTCACAACTTTTTTCTTTGTTTTGTTGTTTGTGTGTTAATCTTTTTCAGACTCTATACTTTTTGTCTAATTATTAACAACTCTTTTAAGTCTAAGGGAGTGAGATGAAAGGTCTAAGAATGTCATTTTTTTAATCTCACATCTGACATGGAAGTCAAAATAAGAGCAACCACAATTCACAAGAGCTTTTCAGAAGCTGTTGTTTTAGAACTGTATCCAGTAGCTTTTGAAAGACTGTAATTCATGTCCTTCCTTAAACCCTTTGAATTTCTTTTGAAACACGCTAACAGCCAGGTGGTCAGCCTCCTTGGTTTGCCAGGACTGATGCATTTTAGCACCAGAACTCTGCCCTCTTGAGATGCTTCTCAATTCTGGGCAAACCAGATCAGTTGATGCCTCTATCGGCCTTGGCCACACTGCCCACCCATGTTTCTTTCCTCTTGAATCACTTATTCTCATTTTAGGAGGGTCAGGATCCACTTTCCACCCTCCTAGAATCTCAACTTCCTCTTTCTTTTCTCCCGCTAAGAGATTTCTTTCTTGTGATTCAAAAGTGGATTCAAAAAAACCCTCAAAAGTATATGTCACTGAATTTTCCTTTATACATAATTGATTCCAAAATTATAGATTCCATCTGTACTAAAGCGGTGCGCATTTATATCTTCATGCCTTTGAGAGTATTAACCTATTTGTCTTTAATAGACTAGGAGTTCTTTGGAAGCCAGAAACCTGTCTTTTCTTTTGAACCTCTCTTACTGCTTTAATTTTTCAAATTCTAGACTTTTTATGATACTAATGGGAAATATCCCTAAATCCAATACCAGTTGGCTTCCATTTTCTAACTGTTCACCTTCAAGCTGTTCTGTACACTGATACCAAATTAATTTTTCCAAAATGAAAATCTCAACTGGTTGCTCCCAGGCTTGAAGTCCAAAGTCTTTCATTAATAGGGTATTCAAAACCAATCACAACCTGGTTCCACGTTACCTTAACAACTCTTATCTCCTGCCATACCTCCATGTACATACAGACCAGCTATGCCAAAGAACTGGCGATTTCCCAAACATACCCATGTATTTTACTGCATGTGGGCTTTTGCATTTATCCTTTCCATCATCTTTGCCTGGTATATTCTTAATGATCAAATGAAACTTTACGTTTCAGCAGCAAGAAGTCTTTCCCTAATCTTCCAGCAGAGGAAGCACTGCCACTTCCAAGTTTCTGGTCATTTGTAATATATATTTTTTTGCTCCTTAGATGATTTTGTCTTTCTTCTTTAACAGTGTTAGCATTTCAATAGTAGTCGCATACTCTGTGCGTGAAAATTGTATTATCTGAAGTGTTTAGGGCCATCTAAATCTATTGTTAGTTCGTTGTTGCTGACTTTCCTTTATGTTGACTCATTACCTTGTATGCTTGGTGATTTCTTGTTTCATACTGTGATAATCTTAAGCATCTAAATGTGGGTCTCCTTCCTCCAGAGATGATTTGCCTTCTCCTCTATTTGCAAGCCAGGAATTCCTTCCATCTGACATCACGTTAACTTCCATCAAGGATCCCGGCTTCATGCGGGAATCAGAGGTTCACATTCTGTACCTTGGATTACTAGGCTTAATAGCCCAATTTTAACCTTGCTATGGGAATTTGCCACATGGAGATTCTAGGTTTTGCTTACTAAGCACCCTTTGAGTTTTAGCTCAGGGTTTTGCTATCCTGTTATTGTTTTGGTCTCTTGAGTATATTCCTTACTTTCTTGCAAATCCAAGAACATTTTAACAGGAATATGTGTTGTAATTTATCTAGGATCAGGTAATATTTTACTGGGTAAGTCTCCAGAAGAATATACAGTCTACCATATTTGTAGAACTGTGTTTCTGGACTCCTAGAATATCTTAAATTTGTGTTGTTTTCACTGTCTGCGTTCATTTTTTAGTGAACGTGCCTATTTTTTCCTATGATATTGAAGGTCGTTCAGGTCAGGGGTTGTGATTTATTCATTTTTGTATCTCATTGACTTCCTAGAAATGACTGCTACTCAATACATGAATATTTAAAGAAAGCAGATGATTTTGTTGACAATGGAAACTAACTCTCTTGCATAGTGAAAGGCTGAACTGTGGAAGAATACAGTGGAGAATGTGAGTCCAGTGACAGACAGAGGAGGAACAGGAAGAGCAGGAAACTGAGAGGTTGCCTAGAGAGTGACAGAGTGAGGAGAGATTCCAAATAAAAATTGCTCTCTATCCTCTTCTTCCTCTATGTCCATCTACTCTACCATGTCTTTAAGTAATGTGTTGTGTTTCCTATTCTAAGTTCTAAAGTAGATCATTAGAATGATTTGTTTTTCTTTCAAAAGAAACTAGTAATAAATAATCAGATACATTACCATTTAATAGATGGACCTTAGTGTATGTTGTTGCTTTCTGAGTATAAATGGTCCTTAGGCAGGCGAAAATGTATCTTCCTCACAGCACTGGACACTTCTCCTGAGGGCATCATTGCTAAAGTGATCTGACTGAACCAGTTATTGCCTAAGATTTCTTTCTCTCCTCATACTCTGTATTCCAAATAGTGGTTGCAGAAGCAACTTTTATTTGAGCTATTGCAGTGCCTCTGGTGCTTAAATTCTTGCCTCCAACGTAGATGTTATTGTTAATGTTTGGGGTGTTTCTATCTCCTGTGACACTGTTGATATTATAGAAAAATGCATCTGTCGATTTTGTGTTTGTACCTCAAGGAACAGAACCATCTGCTGCTAGTATCTTTTCCAGTTTGAAATTTGATGGAAATATTCTCAGCTCAGCTGGCAAAATTGTCTGACTCCTGTCTTTGTCTCTTGAATCTTGTTCCCCGCAGTCGAAAGAACCCTCTTGGTCTTATTATTGCCCTAGATGAAAACAAAGAAGCAAAAGGAGAACTTTTCTGGGATGATGGGCAAACAAAGGGTGAGCGCTGTTACAATAATGTTGCTGTTTCCCAACCTGCGCCTGTAACTTATGGTCCTTCACTCCTGCTGGTCATTCAGCTGTGGGAGAAATCTCAGCAGGCACAGTAGCAAGAGTCACTTAAGTATTTTGTTTCTGGTTGCACCATTCAGGGATAGTGGTGGACGAACTACTGACGAAAGAAAAATGCATTTGTATCTCTGACAGTTCTCCCATTCGCCAGTGATGTCTATAATAGGCTCTTATTTTATTGTCAATGGGTGCTTAGATGAGAAGGTTTCAAGACTGTTCCCTAATTCAGTGTTAATGTCTGCCTCTGAAAATTCTTACGAGCAAATGTTGACGATATAAAAATCATGCACCTGCCAGTAAGAATATACTGTTCAAGTGTGTACTCAGCTAGCCATACATTTTAGCATATTTGTGGGTCCAGTATACTAACAATTCTTGTTCTTCAAGTTTAGGAAATAGTTTCCTTTGAAGCATATGCCTTGGAAGCCCTTGGAAGGGAATCTTTGCAATATTCCAGTAGAAAAGAGAAGGAAAAACAATGGCTTGGCCTTGGAGACTCTTGTCCCTCTAATCCAATATGTAGATTAAAAATTAATTATTTATTTAGTAGTCAAATATTTTGTTGTCAAATAAAGATTGAATATCTTTAAGGTGGACGAGGTGAGGATTTAATATATGCAGGCATAGTATAATGATTACCACAGCTGTTTTAATGAACACATCGATCACTACCAATGCTGCAGACTGGATCCCCAGAACTTATTCATCTAATAACTGAAAGTTTGTACCCTTGACCATCATCTCCCCATTTTCCACTTCTGCAGGCTCTAAGAACAACTGTTGTAGGCTCTGCTTCTAAGAGATGAACTTTTTCAGATTCCACATATAAGTGAGACCACGCAGTATTGGACTTTCTGTCTCTGGCGCTTATTTCACTTATTATAATGTCCCCCTATGTCATTCATGCTGTTGCAAATGGCAGAATGTTCTTCTTTTTATGTCTGAAAAATATTCTACTGTATATATGTACCAGAACATCTTTATCTATTCATCCACTGATAGACACTTAGGTTGTTTTCATATCTTGGCTACTGTGAAGAAAGAAATTAAAAATTTTTATGTAAGGGCTAAAATTGTAAAGCTCCTAGAAGAAAACATAGCAAAAAACCTCCTTGACGTAGTCTTGGCAATGACTTTTTGGATATGATACCAAAAGCAAAGGCGAAATGCCAAAAAGTAAACAGGCGTGACTACATCAAAGTAAAAGGCTCCTGCACAGCAAAAGAAACAATCAACAACATGAAAAGGCAAACTACAGAATGGATAAAAATGTTTGCAAACCATATATCTCAGAAGAGATTAATATCAAAAAATAAGGAACTTATGCAACTCAGTAGCAAAAGATCAAATGACCCAATTAAAAAGTGGGTGAAGGACCTGAACAGATGTTTTTCCAAGGAAGACATACAAGTGGCTAACTGGTATGTGAAACGATGCTCAACATCAGTAAATGACACAGGTATGCAAGTCAAAAATCACAGCGAGATGTCACCTCACACCTGTTAGCATGGAAATCATAAAAAAGAAAGGAGAGAAGTGCTGGTGAGGGTGTGGAGAAAATGGAATTTTTTAGACTGTTGGTGGGACTGTAAATTGTTACAACCATTATGGAAAATAGTATGGAGGTTCCTCAAAAAATTAAAAACAGAACTTCCATACAATCCCATGAATTCCCACTTCTGGGTGTATATCCAGAGGACATGAAACCAGTATCTTTAAGAGATATACTCACTCCTCCCATATTCATTACAGCATTGCTTGCAACAGCCAAGATATGGAAACATTCTAAGTATACATTGATGAATGAATACAATGGAATATTATTCATCCATAAGGTAAAGGAAATACTGCCATTTGTGACATCAGGATGTAGCTGAAAAGAGTGGGAGTGTGAAATCTGTTCTTCTGTGGTGGGCAGGCCAGAATCTGACTTGTCTTTCTGTCACTTTCAGATACTGTGGCCAATAAAGTATATCTTTTATGTGAGTTTTCTGTCACTCAAGTGAGTAGCATATTTTTATGAATCTTAGGTGTGGGCTTTGGACTGACCATTAGCACATCTGTGCTTGAGTATACTGTATATGTGTGATTATATTTGTAACTTTATATGCATTATTGGCTATAGGTGAGCACATTTCTATTTATGATTTCATCGATGTTTTCAAAAGGAGGCATTAATATAGCAAGTAGTGTTTCTAAATATAGTTTTTAATTATCTGTGTGTTTTTATGATTGTTTTAAATTAGAGGATTATCAAAATAATGTTGTACTTCTTGAGCAGACACTAGTAGAGAAAGCAGAGAGGCATTCATGGCAGTGGGGGGTATCCAGTCTGGAATGGAATATTTGAGTGACTTGACAATCTGTGTATTACAGGCATACCTTTATGCATAATTGGACTTAATTGTTTTGCAGAACCACTTGGAGGTGAATATTTCACAATCAACCTACAAGGACCCCAATAATTTAGCATTCAATGAGATTAAAATTCTTGGGACGGAGGAACCAAGCAATGTTACGGTGAAACACAATGGTGTCCCAAGTCAGACTTCTCCTACAGTCACTTATGATTCTAACCTGAAGGTAAAAACCCATTTTGTTGAGATGGTACATTGAGAATTCTCCATAGCACCATGATGTTTCTTCTTGCCAAGTTTGCATGGGTCCCTGAAGGACAAGGGCACCTTTGATGCCTGTTTTGGGGAAGTGAGAGGACACCTTTGATGCCTTTTTTGGGGAAAAAAATGAGGTGGCCAGAGCTAGAATGAGTTGGGTATTTTTCTTCTTATTCCCTTCTCTGCCTATCAGTGTTCCCATCTTTCTAGCTGGTTTCACTTGCTTTTCCCAAAAATAGAATAATTATGATGAGACACAGGAACAGCAAAGTTGGAAAGTGGGGAATAGCCTGACATTATTAGACTGTGAATTTTGTATGACTAGCACAAATAAGATTTGGTATTTGAAAAAGGCCAGTTTGGATAGGAAACTTGTGGTCAGGCTTTGGAGTTCTTAGTTACCAACTTGAATTAATTCTCAAGCAGTCTCATATTGATCCTTGAATGAAGGCTGTGCTACTGTGTGTGAGCATTGTTGGGAGTGGGAGTGGGGGCTGGGGACTAGTAGTATAGGGAAGTACAAGATGGTTTAGATTGAGAGGAGACTGGGAGAAGGATGATAATCTTTAGAATGTGATTTTATTACTCCAGACGTGTGAGAACTTTAACTTGGGAAGTGCTGTCTAGAGAAGTGTCAAAGATAAGAAAAATATATGGAAAGTATTAAATATTTGAATTAATAGGATTCAAAGAAGGTTTCAAATTTGCAGCCTTTATGCTTAGAAAAATAAAGACGCTGGGATGTTAGAAGTGGAAAGAAAGATGATTTTATTTCAACCTCTCAATTTTGCTGTTGCCAAAATTGAAATTCAAAGAAATGAATTAGAATTCCCAATTTGCCCTGATGTGATTATTATTCATTGTATGCCTGAATCAAAATATTTCATATACTCCATAAATATGTATACCTACTATATATTCATTAAAATTAAAAATTAAAAAAAGAAATCATTTGTCCAATATACTACATAAATGCGGGCATGATAACCAGGTCATATGATTCTTATTGCTATGTTCTTTCTACCACTCCACGCCAATGGGGGATGCTGGTTTGGGGACTGGAGAGCAAGAGGATCAGCTCACTTTGAGATGACACCATGTATCATGCTAAAGAGGAAGTGCAGAAGACACCCTTCCTGACAAGACACAGAGGGCTAAGAGGAGTTAGGGTAGAAAAGAATAAGGGGTGATCGCGACAGGTTTTATTTGACCTAATTGTTTTCATTATGCTATGTACAAGATTCTGCTAGAGGGGAGACATATGCCCTGTTACTGCTAAATAGATTCCCCCACTGTACAGTTCTCTTCTTGTAAGCTAAAGTGATATGTTGCTTGGATGGTTGAAAGTCTGGACTGATGTCTATTTGTTTTTCCAAAATAAATAAATAAAGTCTTAGATTTTGCAAGGCCTTTCTCCCAAAGATGAATTTCCTTGTGATTCCTGCATTCCTACAGGTCGCCATTATCACAGACATCAATCTTTTCCTGGGAGAAGCATACACAGTGGAGTGGAGCATAAAGATAAGGGATGAAGAAAAAATAGACTGTTACCCTGATGAGAATGGTGCTTCTGCAGAAAACTGCACTGCCCGTGGCTGTATCTGGGAGGTAACCATGCTAATGGGGTTCATGTGCATGAAAATCTCCACAGCTAATCTATAGTTTCTTAAGCATAGCAGTGGCACTTACATAACTACTTAAAATCCATAGAAAGGACTTCCTAAGGGACATGATCTGGATATGACAAGTAGGTGGGGACATGTGCAAAACTTTTTAAAATAAATATTTTGCTTGGAGACCAGGAAATTAAATTTATGTTATTGCCAAGTGATAAGTGATAGGCTGGTTTTATTGTCGTATAAAATGACTTTTCTAACCCTGTTTAGGTTAGAGAACTTTAAGACCACATGCTGTGCTGATGTATGACTTTGGCCTTACTTTTCAGGCATCCAATTCTTCTGGAGTCCCTTTTTGCTATTTTGTCGATGACCTATACTCTGTCAGTGATGTTCAGTATAACTCCCATGGGGCCACAGCTGACATCTCCTTAAAGTCTTCTGTTCATGCCAATGCCTTCCCTTCCACACCCGTGAACCCCCTTCGCCTGCATGTCACTTACCAAAAGAATGAAATGCTGCAGTTCAAGGTAAACACAGTACATGTATCAGGCAGTGATAAGACCCTTTTCAGTTCCATTATCTTTGTCTGGTTCAGGTCACACAACCCTAAAATAAGTTAATCATGCTACATTAGACTATGTCATTATCCAGAGAGCATTGAGAAATCATTGAGGGAACAATGAGACCTGCCCTAATTTTCATTTGGAAAAGATTACTGTGGCTACTGTTAGGAAAATGGTTGGGAGAGCAAGAGTGAGTACAGAGAGACAAGTTGGGAGGCTGCCAGTTAGGCAGGTCAAGTGAGGGCTTAGGTTTGGACTAAATACTGGAATGAAGGTGGAGAGCAGTGCACCTATTTGAGATTCAGGAAGTTGGATTACAGGGTCTGGTGCTCGATTGAAAGCAGGCGACAATGGAGAGAGAAGCATCAAGAATGATGACCGTGTTGGTATCTTGCATCTTAATATGGATGGTGCTGACATCAACCAGAATGGGAATACTGAAAAGGTTTGTGATTGATCAATGTAAGATGATATGTTCAGTTTGGGATACTGAATTTGAGATACGTATAAAATAGCCACCAACATGCAGCAATTTCATTTCTTTCCAGAATTTAATTGAATTTAAGGACTAGGGATGGACTAGCTGTTATGTCTGCTTCTCTATTAAACTAATCTTCTCAAGGATAGGAATGTGCCTTTTCCTCTTTGTGCTTCTGAAGTCTAATACAGAGCCTGGCAGATAGTTAGTGCTGTAATGTAATTGACAGAGTAACTGAAAGTGATCAGGACATTGTCACATTGCCTGAAAATTTCTTTACAATCTGACATCAACCCGAATTCTGAGTTTTTGTACATCCTCTAATGCAGGGATGATGCTGTTGTATGTTTGTACCCTCATCATAGCACTAGCATGTTTTAGGCACCTAATGGGTTTGAAGTGAATGAACTTCCTTGGAGTTCTAGCCTTAACCATTGCCTACTCTACCTCTTGACCATACAGTAGCTCTTTCCAAAATATTTGCCTCTTTCTGGCCCACTTTAATTCTCTCTGCCTTTGTGGTTGTTATTCTTCACCAGAATGACTTGATCTCTTTTCTTTGTTTGGTTAATGACTACCAAGTTTCTAATACTCTAGATTGTATTTCTCCCGGGAGACCATCTCAGTCTCCCAGAAACAATGTTAGGCATTTCCTTCTCTAGAGTCTCACAACACTTCAACATAGCTCTCCCTTAGCACACATCACCCAGGTGTTGTGAGCTGCTCTCTTTCACTTCTCATTCGCATGTGAATTTTGTAAAACCATAACACTGCTTTATTGAGCTCACATCCCTAGTGTCTTGTGCAGTGTCAGGCAGGGATGTAGTAGGTACTCATGAATCAGTTTAGATACCACCTTCAGCAAGGACATTCTGATTATTTTAATCAAATAGATTTAATTTTGGGGAGACACGTTATTTTTCAATTCAGAAAAGTTTTAAGGTATTTATATATTCTCATATACCCACAGAAAATAACAAGTAACATATTCATAAATACCACGCTGATTCCAGAATGATTTTCTATGTTAGCACCAATGTCACAATGCGTATATTAATGCAGTAGAGGCCTTAGTAATGAGAAATGACAGACAAACATATTAAATCTGACATTGTTATTTGATGTGTTAATTAAATCTCAGACATCATAAACTTAAAGAAGACAGAAACATAGCATCTGAACTTTTGTCCAAAAATCAAAAAGGTTCTGCTAAGGGTATAGGTTTCAAGAGTAGTATTCTTGCCTAAAGTCGTTTTCCTCTGGCCTAGATTTATGATCCCAACAACAATCGGTATGAAGTTCCAGTCCCTCTGAACATACCCAGTGTGCCATCCAGCACCCCTGAGGGTCAACTCTATGATGTCCTCATTAAGAAGAATCCATTTGGGATTGAAATTCGCCGGAAGAGTACAGGCACTATAATGTGAGTGGCTTCTAGTGTGACTCAGAGTTGATGGCTACCTGCGCCTTTGCTGCCAGGTCCATTGTCCTTGGATGTATCCTGGTTCAAAACATCACATTGTCCACTTCCAGATCCATGGATGAGTTGTTTCCTTCAGAGCTGTTCTTACAGGAAATCTTTAGCATTCTGGAAATAATTACTGAGGCAGTTGAGCGTGCCTGAGGATTCATCCAACAAATGTTTATGGGGTGCCTTCTCTAGATTAGGTGCTGCTCCTTATAGACAGCTGAGGTTTCTCTTCTCATGACAACAAATAATAAGTAAATAACAGAGATAATTTAAGTTATAGTATAAAAAGGAGATTGTGATAGTGATAATTGCTGTGTAGGCAAAAGAGCACGGTAATTGAGAGTTATGGTGTGGTTACTGCTTCTGATATTGGGGTCAGAGTAGATCTCGCCAAGAAGGTGATATTTTAATAGGACCTGGATGAGAAGGAGCCACCCACATGAGACAGGGCGAAGGGAAAGAGCATTTCAGACAGAGGGAATAGGAAGTGGGTAGGCCAGGAGATGAAGTGAAGCTGGCATGCTAAAGAAAAGAAGTCTAGTGTGGTTGGAGCAATGGAGGAAGTAAGCAGGTGAGTGCTGGGAGAGGAAGCTGCAACGCCGGTTGAGGGGGCAGCTTCAGCCTTGAAGGCTTCATAAGATGTTTGCATGAGAAGCCACAGAAGAAGCACAAATGGGAGTGACATGAGGTGAGATACTCGTAGGAATATCGCTTTGAGTGCTACGTAGAAAATGCGCTGAGGGGTGCAAGGGTGGAAGGCAGTGCTGGTGTGGAGTGGTCCCAGCTGTGATGGTGAGGGGAGCTTGGATTTGTATTGTAGAGGACCACTGAAAGGAGGCAGTGAGAGTGGGAAACAGATGAATGAAGAACTCCTGGGCTTTTAGCGGGGATATCTATGATATTTTAATCAAATTGAGTTTCTGTTTTGTTTGGGAGATGAACAGCTTCTGGGTAGGAATCAAGTGTTCTGTTGTCCTTGAAAAGTCAGCTGCTGGAAGCAGAGAGAAAAGCCCATTTTCTGTTTGAAATCTGCCTTTTTGTGTTTCAGTTGGGACTCTCAGCTCCTTGGCTTCACCTTCAATGACATGTTTATCCGCATCTCCACCCGCCTTCCCTCCAAGTACCTCTATGGCTTTGGGGAAACTGAGCACAGGTCCTATAGGAGAGACTTGGAGTGGCACACTTGGGGGATGTTCTCCCGAGACCAGCCCCCAGGGGTAAGGACAGAGCACTTGGGGTCTGTGTCTCTGCTTCTCTCCACCCACACTGCTCAGGCTTTGGGCTTCATCTTCCCAAACTCCACTTGGTCGTCACATTCTGCTTTTAGGCGAGTGGGCCAATTCTCAGGCTCCTTTGTTTCATGTGTTTAATTGATTTCATGGAGAAAACTAGACCCATCTTAGCAAGCATATTTTTGTTGAGTTTCTTTCTCAGGCATAATGTCTCTTAAACTCCTACTGCTTCTCCCCATGACTCTCCAGTACAAGAAGAATTCCTATGGTGTCCACCCCTACTACATGGGGCTAGAGGAGGACGGCAGTGCCCATGGAGTGCTCCTGCTGAACAGCAATGCCATGGGTAAGGCCATCCAGCGCCTCCCTTATTTTGGGGGGATACCAATTATGCCTGAGTCAGTTTAGAATGTGTTTAGCCTAACTGTTCCTTGAAGTCAAAATCTTCATTTTACGAGCACTGCTGTTTATTTTTTCTTTGTGTTTAGCCTTTCTGTTCATTTCAGTCTAATATCATGTGATAAGAACATTTAACCCAACTCTTATTTTGGTAAAAATCACATAAGAAGGGATAGTAAAACCACACGGGTCCCAAATGTCTTGGAGGTCAGCTCGTGGGAGCCAGTTATAAAATTTGAATTAGGGTAAAACTATGGGTCAGAGAAGTTAGTCTGGGGATTGTGAGGGTCTATGGTATGTTGAAAAATTACCTATCGGGTACTATGTTTGCTATCTGGATGACAGGATTCATACCCCAAACTTCAGCATCGTGCAATATTCCCATGTAACAAATGTGAACGTGTACCTCCTTATCCAAAATAAAAGTTGAAATGTAAACATAATTTTAAGAGTAGAACGACAAAATATGGTAAAATACACCAAAGGAAACAAACCCAGGAATGGGACATTTAGACTTCCACTGAACTTCTTCAGTTCTATGTGAGTATGATAGAAAATACTGGCTCTTACTACTCTATGATAGGGAGGGTGCAGGAAGATGGAGAATGTGTGGATTTCAGGGGTGATTCGTGACGTGGAAAGTTTCCAGCTTGATTAGCATTTTTCTTCATTTTCAGATGTGACGTTCCAGCCCCTGCCTGCCTTGACATACCGTACCACAGGGGGAGTTCTGGACTTTTATGTGTTCTTGGGGCCAACTCCAGAGCTTGTCACCCAGCAGTACACTGAGGTAGGGAGAAATCCAATTGTTTATCAAGTACTTATATAGCACATTCTGGGTGCCAGAGCCCACATTCATTAGTATAACTCTCAGATGATAACTGGAATTATTGGTATTACTTGGAAAGATATTATAGAATAAGGAAAAATAAATACATTCTAATCACCATTAAATTTATAGCCTCTGTAAGCATTGCAGAATAGCAGAAGTTATAGTGGTACTAGTGGTGGTGATGGTAGTGATAGTAGTATGGTGGTGGTGGTATTTGTGGTTATATGGTGGTGGTGATGGTGATGATGGTGGTAGGGGCTGATGGTGGTGATAGTGATGTGGGAATGGTGATAATGATGGTGGTAGTAGTAGTGGTGTTGGTGATGGTGATGATAGTGGTGGGGGTGGTGTTGATGGGAGTGTTGGTGATGGTGGTGATAGTGGTGGTGATGGTGACGATGATGGGGGTGGTGATGGTTGGTGTTTGATGGTGATGGTGGTGGTGGCTATGGTGGTAGTGGTGGTGACAGTGGGGTGGTGTGAAGAATATGGTGGTGGTAGTGGTGGTGATGGTGAAAATAGTGATGATGGTGGTGACCATGGTGGTTGTGGCAGCAGCAGCAAACACTTATGTACTACCTACTGCACATCACTGATTTATTACTTGCTGCATGTTAGAGCACTTTGCACATAGTAACTCATTCAGTCTTCACAAAAGGACTGTGAGGGAGATGCTATTATTATACCCTTATTTACAGATGAAGAAACTGAAGCACTAAGAGATTACTTAATTTTTGCCTAAGGTCACACAGCTAGCAGGACTGGAGCCTGTATCTAAGCCAGGCATTTTGCCTCTGATTCTGGGCTTCTTAACCAGTTACCTACAGTGTCTCTAGGAATGGAGTGAAATCAGCTTTTCCATAATTTTTAAGAAGGAGCTCAAGTCTAGCAGAAAGCTTTCTCCAAGTATCTTAGTGGCTCTATATCCTGTCAGTTTTGATGTGGAATTCAATTAGTTAGTTGTCTAGCTTGGGGCATGGAAAAATATTCTTATTACTTGATGTAAAACTTCAATCTGGTGTCTCTGTTCTGAGGACTAATATTTTCTGTCTATTTTCTAGTTGATTGGCCGGCCTGTGATGGTACCTTACTGGTCTTTGGGGTTCCAGCTGTGTCGCTATGGATACCAGAACAATTCTGAGATCGCCAGCTTGTATGATGAGATGGTGGCTGCCCAGATCCCTTATGTACGTTCTCAGTCATGGCTCTGGAGTTTCAAAACTAAGCCAGGTGCCTCTGGGTCTGGGTTCATTTGTCTAATGTTTGTGAGATTCTATAAAGACATAATGTTCTTTTTCAGACAATATCACAGTTAGCCTCACCCCAGCACAGTAATAGAGGTAAGGACCCTTGTTTCCATCTTCTAGAGATGATAGCTCAAGACTTACTGTGATTTCCCAGAGGGGGAGATAAGCTGGCTCCAGGGCTCTTTCTACTATCTCATGCTTCCTTCCATTTCTTTCACATGACTTCAAAACATGTAGTCAAAATGTCCTCGGTTCCATAAGAATAAATAATATCCACAGTTCTTTTACTTAATTCCTGAAAAAAACTAACCCCAAACCATCAGACCATTGTATATGTGGATACGACCTTAGTTCCCGCAGCCCTGGTGCTGTAGCACAGTGTCCCATCGGCTCTGAGCTAATCACTGATGGAATACACGGATCCTGGAATGGGTTCCAGAGGATGTACACATGGAAATAAAGCTTATCCTTCACTGGAGGATGGGAAGGGACCCAGTCATCAGACAAGTGATCCAATGTACCATCGCATATCTAATTTTATTCTACATTTCTCTTGTTTTACAATAGCTCCATTAGTGTAACATAGCGTTTCCATTAGTGGATAGTGAAATGCAACATTTCATTCTCCAGAAGAATGTAGTTTCTGATTTCCCTCAAGATTGGGTATTCCAAAGCAACTATACAGCGCTGCTTTGTTTTGACTTGTTTTGCAGTAGATTTACCATCCACATTGTATTAGCCCTGGGTAGTTCATATTATTTTTTCTAAGCATGAACCATTGATACCAGGGGCAGCCTCTTGGGGGAGGTCATCACAATCCCTCCTGAAAGTGGCAGTTTACAAAGCACTGTCCATTCCAGTGTTATTATTTATCCCCAGAATAGCCATCTTAGAGAGGCATTCTCATCCTATTTTATGCTGACTTTGATTTTTTTCTATCTTATCACTGAACATTTGAAAAATTAAGTGAATTTCCCAGCACCTGTACCTAACAAATGGCAGAGCTGGGACTTGAAAGCATCAACAAGAAGCTGTCTGGAATTCCACCGTGGGTGGTGGAGGGTTGTTCTCCTATAAAGCTTGGGCATGTACAGCAGCAGCCTCTCAGCTCCCCATGTCCTCCCACAGGATGTGCAGTACTCAGACATCGACTACATGGAGCGGCAGCTGGACTTCACCCTCAGCCCCAAGTTTGCTGGGTTTCCAGCTCTGATCAATCGCATGAAGGCTGATGGGATGCGGGTCATCCTCATTCTGGTTAGTCCTGATGTGAATGTGTGCGGTCTCTTTGGGAGCAGGTATGGGCTTTGGTGGAGAAAGTGTTATACTTTATTTCCATGTTGCAAGTAGATAAATTGAAGTGCAGTAGGAAATGTGTATTTCCCAGGACTCACAGAAACTCTAATGTGCAGGTAGAAGCCAGCGAGTTCACCCTGGAGGAGTTCTCCTTCATTCTGTTTCTCTTCATTCTGTGGCTTTGATTTCCCCAACTGACTTATGCTTTGATTTCAGGATCCAGCCATTTCTGGCAATGAGACACAGCCTTATCCTGCCTTCACTCGGGGCGTGGAGGATGACGTCTTCATCAAGTACCCAAATGATGGAGACATTGTCTGGGGAAAGGTATAATCCTAAGCGATGATCCACTAGTCCCCAGCCTGAGGGTGGGTCACTGTTAGAGGGTCACACGCCTGTGTATGTTATTTTTGGCTTTTTCTATTTGGGCCGTGAGGCCAGAAGCTCTCCTTTTCTCAATCAATATTTGTTGATACAGTTAATAACTTTTAAGTAATATAATGTGTTATGGAATTCACTTCATGATATCACTACATGATAATCAAAGTATTTCTCCTAGGAGCACGGTTTGTATAATAATTTATTAGGAAATACTATGTAAGGGAAATTGTCTAGTGAATTGCTACTGAACGTGTTTCTCTCCATAGGTCTGGCCTGATTTTCCTGATGTTGTTGTGAATGGGTCTCTAGACTGGGACAGTCAAGTGGAGGTAAAGGGTCTTTGTAAATTTGGGTGGAGTCAGGGTTTCTAGGAAGGGGCAGCCGTCCCTGGGAATGTGGGCATGCCTGTACCATGGACATGGGCTTGGCAAGGGAGAAACACTTAGGGCATGTGTGTTGGATGTCAGTCTGTGTGCCCATTACTTTATATGTAGTAATACTTTACTGGCCACTGGGATGTAGACATGTATTATTATCCTTGGGATTTAAGACCAGAGAGCTCAGATGACTTGTCCATGGTTTTAGGTGACAGAGTGTTGATTTCAATTTCAAGGCTGTCAGATTACAAAGGCCCAAGAAATTTCCACTGGGTGATACCTCCTAGAAGTGGTATCTTTTCTCTGAACTGGTATACTTACTGTTGTTGCCTTGGTTATCCCTTTTAAACAGTCTTCTAACCTCAAAGACTGTTTAGGTCTTTTTTTGGTATACCTTTTTTTTTCCATGAACACGTTTCTCCCTTTCCACACTTATAATTCCTCCTCTGAGCCCAATCCTTCCTTGGGTTTCTCAACTTTGCTTTTACCTCTCAGTTTCCAGCCTTACTGTAAACCTTGCTCTCTTCTGGGGATGGTTTGTTGCTTGTAATGGATCCAAGTAGTCCATGCTTCTGTACCTGAATTTTTTTCCAGATTCACTAAGCGTTTCTTGCTTGAATGAATACATGGCTCCTTACAGGTCTAGGAAGGCTACAGCCCCATCCTCTGGCCAAGATATGTGTCTCCTGAACTGAGGCAGCCTGTGTGCTTTACTATCAATTGTTGTGACAGTACCCACAGGCAGGATTCTTAGTGAGGGGCCAAGGACTTCCTGGAGACCAAGTACCTTGCCCTACCTCTGGAGCTGTTCTTCAATAATGCCTATTCTTTCTGGGCAGGAATTGTAGCAGGGCATGTGTAGCCTATGTGACCCCCACAGGAAAGCTGGGGAGACAAGGAAAAGGCCTCTTTTCTAGAACATCTGCCAGGAATTGAAGGGACAAAGAAGCTGACTTGTGCAGTCAGCAATGTGGTATATGTTGTAGTGTCTAGATACTCTCTCAGGATCAAGTATTAATCAGACAAATATCCATGTTGTGGGCACAAATCCCAGCAGCTGTAATTCTGTTAGCAGCCACTCAGAAGTCCAGGGGCGAAGACCTCTTTTGGGAGTTCTTTCTACGTAATGTAAGATTGTATCCCATGGACAGAGGTGCAGGAGAAACATTGATCACCAGGAATGTGACTGGTAGGAGTTAGGCCAAATATTCATGCCTTATCCAGATAAGCTGGTTTTCAGGGCAAGTGGTGAGTCCTAGAGGGAAAGGCAGATATTAGACAGAACCACACAATCTGGAGCCAGGGACTGAGGCCTGGCACAGCTCTGATAGGGTAGGGAGAACAGATGGTACTGCAAACATGTGATGCATACTTCTCTGTTGTCAGTCTCTGGCCTCCTGGATCCCAGAGCCAGTTGGCAGCAGTAGCACTATTGATTTAAAATGAGACACACTTAGCACCAGGCTGCTTGGCTATTGGACTGCATGTCTTTATTTACTGTCAGTAGATGCAGTAAAACAAAACAAACAAAACAGAAGCTGGGGCTGGTTTTGAAGATTGGCAAGAACGAGTCAGACTCAGTTCAAGGCTGTTTTCCTTATGTCTACTACTGAACAAGTATCTATCTATCTATCTATGTATATCCATGTACCCATCTATGTATGTATGTATGTATGTATGTATGTATGTATGTATGTATGTATCTATCTATCTATCTATCTATCTATCTATCTCAATCTATTATATCTATGTATCTACCGATCAATGTATTAATTCATCCACCCACTCTATCTATTCATCCATCCTCTATCTATCTATCTATCTATCTATCTATCATCTACCTCATCTATCTATCTATATCTATCTATCTATCTATCTATCCACTCTATCTACTCAGGTTATATCTATCTTTCTATCTGTCTGTCTGTCTATCTATCTATCTATCCATCCAGCCACCCTATTCATTTATATCTGTCTATCTATCTATCTATCTATCTATCTATCTATCTATCATCTATCTATCTATCTATCTATCTATCTATCTATCTATCTATCTATCATTCTATCCTATCTATCTATCCACCATCTATCTATCTATCTATCTATCTAATCTATCTCCACCTCTATTCATCCACTCACCCTATCTATCCAAATCCCTCTTCTGTCTATCATTTATCTACCTATTTATATATCATCTATCTCTATGTATGTATGTATGTATGTATGTATGTATGTATGTATGTATGTATCTATCTATCTATACTGTTCAAGGGAGAAGACCTAGCTTCCTGTCCTCTCGTCACCTCTCACAGAGAATCACTTGAAGCTTAGTGGTCCAAGCAGCCCACATGGACACAGGAACCTGCCCAGCCAGAGAAGTTCTGGGTCATGGGCTTCCTGACTTTTGTCAAGTAGTCAGTATCAGAACCCCACAGTTCATCAGCCAGTAGGGGCAACACTGCCATCCTGAGGCAATTTGGAAATCTGAGGGCAGTGTTGGTTATCACAGGGACACCAGAGGCATTCAGTGGGCAGTGGGCAGGGATGCCCATAGCTCTGATTTCAGGGAATTCTCCACAAAATATCTCTCACCTCAAACGCCAGTTATACCCCTGATGAGAAACACTTCATTAGGGAGTCACAGAATCTGTTAGCTCATAAGAAATTCTTGGTAGATAGGATAATTATAACTATTGGTTGGTACAAAGGTAATTGTGGTTTTTGCCATTGAAAGTTATTAAAAGTAGGCCGGGCATGGTGGCTCATGCCTGCAATCCCAGCACTTTGGGAGGCCGATCACGAGGTCAGGAGTTCAAGATCAACCTGACCAACGTGGTGAAACCCCATCTTTACTAAAAATACAAAAATTAGCCAGGCGTGGTGGCACGTGCCTGTAATCCCACTTAGGAGGCTGAGGTAGGAGAATCGCTTGAACCCGGGAGGCAGAGGTTGCAGTGAGCCAGGATTGAGCCACTGCACTGCAGCCTGGGTGACACAGTGAGACTCCGTCTCAGAAGAAAAAAAAAAGGAAAGAAAGTTATTAAAGGTAATGACAAAAACTTCAATTACCTTTGCACCAATCTAATATTTATATTATTAATAAAGACCCACTCGATGAAGCTGGTGAGGATGAAGCCACTGATGTCCAGGCCTGGCTTTACTGAATATAAAACAAACAGCCAACAGCCCCATGAAAAGCAGATTTCTGAGTCCAAAGCTCCAGCAATTTAATTCAATAAGTCTGTGATGGGATCTAGGAATTGCATATTGTAGCATGCAATGTGCCACAAAAAGAGTGCTAGGTGATCCTGAGGCCTAGTGTGTGGGTGGTTATATCACTGTTTGAAGACTGGAGAAAGTGAAGGCAGAAGCCACAAAGGCAAGACTTGAATATGCACAGGTGTAAGGTAGAGCCAGCACCTTGGAGAACGGCAGAACATTTTTATGAAGTTGGAAGGGGTCATCTGAGCAGTACTTAGGGAAGTTCCTACATCATGGCTGGCCAGGTTCCCCATGTGTACCCCATATGGGATACAATTCTGACTCTGATGTGGCTGATAATCTCTTTATTCTAATTGTCCATCCCCCACCCATCCCATTGTTTCTAACCCTTCCTGATCTGGAGCTCTCTGTCTCTGGTGAAAGATTCTCTTTGTCGGGTTTCCTAGTTTCTACCTCCATTTCCTAACAAAAGGCATCCCTGGCATGCCCACTTCTTTCAAGATTCTCCGTGATGTGACCCACTGTCTTCTCACATCCTTGACAGCCAGACCCATGTAGGCTGATCTGTTTCTGTTTTCTCATGTTCCTTTTCTTGCCCTTTATGTAGACATATGGGTTCCTACCTGCCTTTTGTCTATTGTGTATAAGAACTGGAGTTCCCCAGACCAAGTCCTCATTCTGTTGCCTCCCCGACCCTCCTCACCAGCATTCTTTAGCTCTTTAACTCTTACAATGTTGTGATTATCATAAAGGAGGCTATTTACTGAGACATACAAAGGACCATAATGTTCCATAATAAGCAACATTTATTTGCTGCTTCTAAGTGGTGTGAACCCACCATTAAACAGTGAGTATATATTTTGTGTCAAGTTCTAAGCTAAGCATTGTGCAAAATATAAATATCACTCAGATGAATATAAAACAAGCTTCTTGCTCTCAAAAGTCTACAATGTAGTTAAGAAGTTGTATCTGGCTGGGCATGGTGTCTCATGCCTGTTATCCTATCACTTTGGGAGGCTGAGGTGTGTGGATCACTTGAGGTCAGGAATTTGAGACCAGCCTGAACAACATGAGGAAGCTACGTCTCTACTAGAAATACAAAAATTAGCCAGGTGTAGTGGTGTGTGCCTGTAATCCCAGCTACTCAGGAGGCTGAGGCAAAAGAATCGCGTGAACCTGGAAGGCAGAGGTTTCAGTGAGCCGAGGTAGCACCACTGCACTCTAGCCTGGGTGGGTGACAGAGCAAGACTCTGTCTCAAAAAAAAAAAAAAAAAAAAAGAAGTTGTATCTTTAACCCATCTTGCAGGTTAAAACAAAAACACACCTGTTATTATCTGAAGAAAGATGAAAATAAGGGGAAGTTGAAACGTCCTCTTTAAGTCCTCTCAATTTATCTTCCACACAGCTGTAGTTGTCATGTGATTCTGAAATTGTAGAAAACACTGAGGTGTACTGGTCTAATATCCTGAAATGTAATCTTATTCCTTCCTCCCCTCTCGCAGTGGGAATGACATAGGAGGGAGTCCCTGGGTGTTTCTTCCTAACCTATTACCATGCATCTCATGTCTGCAGTCTCTCCCTGGCTTTGTCTTTGAGGAGTGCATAGGAAATGGCAGGACTGACATTGAGGGTTGGGCATCGAATGCATGAGGTCACTAGTTCGGGTCATTGAGTGTCATCATCCATGTATATGTGAAGAGAACAGTTTTTGGATGTTTTCCAAATGCTGGGAAGGTGTGCAAATTGCACTAATTTCTCCTATCATTCTACATTTCTCTAATAAGTTAATAACATTATTTAGGCCCTGTTCAGGCTGTCTGTCACCATGCAGTTGAAGTATTTGTGCGAGTTGCATTCTCAGTAAGTGCCTGTTTGCTGTTTGCTGTCTTCTATATTTGTGTGGGACAAAGAAATTATATTTCTTTTTTATAGCTATATCGAGCTTATGTGGCCTTCCCAGACTTTTTCCGTAATTCAACTGGCAAGTGGTGGAAGAGGGAAATAGAAGAACTATACAACAATCCACAGAATCCAGAGAGGAGCTTGAAGTTTGATGGCATGTGGATTGTAAGTGTGTGTGTGTCTCTGTGTACCAGTGACGCTTGTCTATCTTTGTGTGCCTACGTGTATGTACCACTGACCTTCAGTCAAGAGGATAGACATTGTCCAAGGAAGACTTTGGACATATCAGACACTTCCTCCTCTCAGGAGAGGAACAACCCTGATAGCCCTCACACCTTCTACCAGACCTGACATTACTACTATAAAACCTCTGAGGCAATTGACTAGGAATTTCTTGGAACTTTCACTGCCTCACACCCCCCTTGAGAGAGATTTTTTTTTTAACCCTCTAGCCAGTTGTTCTGTAGGGGTGAATTCATCTTTCTAGCCAGTTCTCACCAGGATTTGGTGAAGCTCCCAGGGCTGGCATCTACAGGGATTACTGGATGTTGAACAATTTATTCACTGCTTCCTTGGCTCAGAATTGGCAGGACGTAATTATCTTAAAAAGTGAGGTGTGTCTGTGTTTGGCATTTCTAGGATATGAATGAACCATCAAGCTTCGTGAATGGGGCAGTTTCTCCAGGCTGCAGGGACGCCTCTCTGAACCACCCTCCCTACATGCCGTGTAAGAATCGTTGGCCTTCTTGATTGGCAGAGCCGTGATTGAAAGAAGGATTACACTGGAGGAGCCCGAGGCCAGGGGTGACCCCACAGCTCAGGGCACATCCTCATGGCTGCTGTGGTTTACTGGGGACCAGAGACAAAAGCTCTGCACGCGCTTTACCCAGCCGGGCATGTACAAGTGACTAGACTCATTGCACAAATTTTTTGAATTTGTCTAGAAAGCACTTACGAGTGGTCATGCCACCAAAGAGTTCTCACAGCTAGGCTTGTTAGTTTCTTAGGCTTATGTGAATTCCATCACAGGAATTTTTTGGTGTCATCAATGGGTGGAAATTATTGGCTTGCCTTTATTGTGGAGCTGATGCACTTTGGAGTTACACTTGGGTTCATATCTTGGCTCCAGAAATTGTTCTCTCTAGGAGTTTTGTGACTTTTCACAGATTATGCGATATTTCCAAATCTCAGTCTGCTAAACTGTAAAAGACAGGTAATGAGATCTTCTTCATAGAATTATGGAAATAATTGGCAAGTCAAAAGCCTAAATCAGAGCCTGTCATGTAGTGTTTGACAGCTGTACATTCTTCCTGACACCTCTGCTTTCTTCAGTGAACTTGATGTCGGAAACACTGGAGCCGCCATTGCAGCTCAGAGCTGGGGGCGCTGTGCTCATGTCTCTGGGAAGACGGACAGTGACACAGGCAGGACTGAAGTTAGTCTTAAGATCCAGGGCCCAGTCCCTTGAAGAGAAGTCAGGGAGAAACAGAATCAGGGCTGGATTTCACCTCACCAGTTCTTCCTCCTCAGATTTGGAGTCCAGGGACAGGGGCCTGAGCAGCAAGACCCTGTGCATGGAGAGTCAGCAGATCCTCCCAGACGGCTCCCTGGTGCAGCACTACAACGTGCACAACCTGTATGGGTGGTCCCAGACCAGACCTACATACGAGTGAGTCTCTGTCTCCCTTCTCCAGCTGTCACAACCTGTAGGGATTGCCAGTGACTGACATAGCTACCCTACTTTTCTTTTCATTCCCATTCTAAGGGTTAAGAAGATTCTCATGACAACTATGTAATGATTCTTATTAGACAAACCCTTACTGACATGGAGCCAGGCCCTGTGATTAAAAGGAGGAGGACAGATTTAAATAAGGCATGGTCCCACCAGTGAAAAGCTTAATGATCCTAGTGGGAAAGACTCACATGGAGACATCATAATGATCGCAGAGGGCAGCCGGTGGTACTACAGCTTCAGTTACAGGAGGTGAAGGGAACACAGAGGACTGGGCATCTCTCCCCTTTATTTCAAAGTGAATCATCTTTGGAGTTCTTTTTTGTTTTTCACCATTCTTGGTGGAGGGTAACTGGTATTCCACTGAATTAGCACAGTCCCGCTTTGTAAGCTCAATGAATAGTGTGAATTCTTCTAAGGACGATCTTATAATCTTCACTGTGTTCCTCCTCAAATATAGAAAACTAAGTTTTGGGGAAACCAATAGCAAGATTTAGTAATTCCTTACTATTTTGGGGGCACTCCAGTGAGTTTGCTACAGTGAAGTTCTTTGTAAAGCGCTGTGAGAACACGTGACTCGTTATCTCCATCATCTGGGATCAGTGGAGCCCCCATTACAGCTCAGAGGCCCGTGTTCCCTCCAATCACGCAGCAAACATTGACTAGGCTCAAGGGCTCTGGGAGCAGATGCTCTATGGCCTTTGCTTCCTGGCGGTGCCCTCAGTTCACCTCCTTTTCCCCTCCAACCAGAGCCGTGCAGGAGGTGACGGGACAGCGAGGGGTCGTCATCACCCGCTCCACATTTCCCTCTTCTGGCCGCTGGGCAGGACATTGGCTGGGAGACAACACGGCCGCGTGGGATCAGCTGAAGAAATCTATCATTGGTGCGTGGGTCCTTCCCAGGGCCTGTGCTGGTAGGGCAGGGAGTTGGGATCCTTGGGGAAGAGGTGAGGAGGCAGGTCGTGAGAGCGAGCCTGGTGTGACAGAGCTGTGCTTCTCATTGCAGGCATGATGGAGTTCAGCCTCTTCGGCATATCCTATGTGAGTGTCCTTGGGATCCTCCTAAGCACCAAGAAGGTGGCGACATCTTTCAGAAATCATCAGCAGGCTCATTTTATTTCCTCTTGTTTCAGACGGGAGCAGATATCTGTGGGTTCTTTGAAGATGCTGAATATGAGATGTGTGTTCGCTGGATGCAGCTGGGGGCCTTTTACCCCTTCTCAAGAAACCACAACACCATTGGGACCAGGGTAGGACAGTGGCCCCTACCTCCAGTGTTTCACTTGAAACATAGCCTCCATTTCTGACCTAAAGTTAATGCAGTCTGTATTTCCTGTGATATCTTTAAAATTTTTTTTTTCTTTTGAGACAAGGACTCATTCTGTTGCCTAAGCTGGATCTTGCAGTGTCCCAATCATGGCTGACTGCAGCCTTGACCTCTGGGGCTCAAGCGACTCACCTAACTCAGCCTCTTGAATAGTTGGGACTACAGGCACATACCAACGTGCCCAGCTAATTTTTGTGTTTTGTAGAGATGCGATCTTGCCATATTTCCCAAGCTGGTCTCAAACTCCTGGCCTCAGTCCCCGAAAATGCTGGGATTACAGGCGTGAGCCACTGCACCCTTATAAATTGTTAAGCCCTTGGGTCTCAGTGAACCATATTCCTCAGTGTTCTTTAGGTTATTATTATGTTTTGTTCTTGTTGTTTAGGCAGAATTGTAAAAAATATACCAAAAAGAATGTCTTATAGTGAAATTTCATCAGCTGTCCTAGGAGAGCATCAGTGACCTTTTCCAGTCTATTAAGAATATTCTCTGGGCCTCATGTGTAGTTTTCTTTTGTTTAGCTGTGAGTGATCTTCAATTGGAGTATGCTTTCAGTGACCTTCTTAAATCCCCTAGAAATTCCAGGTCAAGCTCCCAACACTGTTCTCTTTCTCCTTTAGAGACAAGACCCTGTGTCCTGGGATGTTGCTTTTGTGAATATTTCCAGAACTGTCCTGCAGACCAGATACACCTTGTTGCCATATCTGTATACCTTGATGCATAAGGCCCACACGGAGGGCATCACTGTTGTGCGGCCTCTGCTCCATGAGTGAGTGTCCAGCAGGGATCCCAATGCCTAATGGGTGACTTATTACATTCTATATGGTGACAGTTGAATTCTTCCAAATTAAAGACATGATTGCCTTTTGACATGAGCTCTTCAGGCGCAGACCATACTTTATTACTCTCTTTAGCACAGTGCCATACATGCCTTAGGTCATTAATAAAAGGCTATTGATTGAATGAGCAAAACTGAAATGATGCCGTATAGCATAGAATAATTTCTTTCTAATTTGGCTGTGCAAAGGCCTATGTATCTTTTGTAGCAGTTTGGTTATGTGTAGCCAGATCACAGGAGAAGGATTTCAGGAAGAGATTTGAGGGAAAAGGGCCATCCTTGCATTCGAAGTTTGCCATGGTTGAGAAATGGGGCAAGTATTTTACAGGAGAGAACACATCTACATCCCAGCATTTCTGAAGTTTGAGGCACATCCCATGGGGAAAGCAGAGGCTGGGTGCTCCTGATGAAGCTAGGCCTAGGAAAAAGGCAAGGATGGCTCAGGGGCAGCTGGATTTCCGACTTGGATCTGAACTTGAGGAGCTTCTTCAGAGTGTCGGGCTGGGGCTCTGTTGGGCTTTGTTGGGCACCTTCATTTCCCTTTCCAGGTTTGTGTCAGACCAGGTGACATGGGACATAGACAGTCAGTTCCTGCTGGGCCCAGCCTTCCTGGTCAGCCCTGTCCTGGAGCGCGTGAGTATGGAGGCCTCCGATTGCGGGGAGGATCCTAGCTGTGAGGCTTGGGGAAAAGGACGAGGAGAAGAGGCCTGAGCTGGTGGGGGTCCTAAGACATGGTTTCTTATTCTACCTGTGTCTCTTCCTCTCTTTCTGAGCTGAAGTCCATCACTTAGGTGTTCTGGGCCTCAGCTCCTTCATCTTTAAAATGAGCCTAACAATTCTGGTTCATAGGATGATCAAGAAGAAAACACCTCATGGTATATTCAATGACACAATCGTTTCTTCGTTAACTAAAATAAGGAATAGAAGATCAGATGGGGGCAGTATTGTAAAGAATTCATAACAGTCCTCTAGCACTATTACAACTTTTCAGAAGGATTGCTTGGCAATGTGTGTGTACTTGTATTGCTGCTGGCTAACCCTTCCCTTCCTCTGCAGGAGCTCCTCCCAGCAGTAAAAGCCATTTCTTTACTTCTGTTGTTGATTAGGCTTCTGATTAAAATACCAGTTAATTGCACCTTCCCAAAATCTTTTTTTTTTTTTTGAGACAGAGTCTCGCTCTGTCATCCAGGCTGGAGTGCAGTGGTGCTATGTCAGCTCAGTGCAACCTCTGCCTCCCAGGTTCAAGTGATTCTCCTGCCTCAGCCTGCCGAGTAGCTAGGACTACAGGCATGTGCCACCATGCCCGGCCAATTAAAAAAATTTTTTTTTTTATTTTTAGTAGAAACAGCATTCCACCGTGTTAGTCAGGATGGTCTTGATTTCCTGAGCTCATGATCCGCCTGACTCGGCCTCCCAAAGTGCTGGGATGACAGGTGTGAGCCACCGTGTCCAGCCCGCAAATCTTATGGTACCCACAAAATTTTTTTCTGCCCCAGACACAACCTCAGTTGTTTGTCTCTTTAAGAGGGAATAGCGTAAGCCTGTTTCTATAAGCGAATAGTGATTTTTTTTTTTTCCCGAAGTCCTGGGTACCAAAGTGCTTTTTGAAAGCCACTTGTTTTGGGGTAGACAGATCTCTCCTGTTTGAAAAAGGAAAAGGGATGTAAGGTTTCCTCAATAGGTGACCTCCTGGGACATGAGGCAAGTGGGCCCAAGGCCATCACAATTATTTAACCTCTTTCCTAAGTATTTTGGTTTCTCTGTCCTGGAAAATGGTGCCACTGCCACACCTTGTTTATGTTTCATTTTAGAATGCCAGAAATGTCACTGCATATTTCCCTAGAGCCCGTTGGTACGATTACTACACGGTAAGTTTTTCTGAATGTTTATACGACACGGGAAAATGGTAGAGAGTACAAAGGCTTTAGATCCGATAGAACTTAGGTCAAATGCTGGCTCTGTAACCCACCTGCTGTGTGGTCTTAGAGAAGCCACTTTAACCCTTGTAACCTCGGTTTTCTCACCTCCAAGTGGAGTAAGACCACTTCCCTCATAGAACTGTTGTGAAATAACACGTAAAGCATCTCACTCAGGTTTTTCGTGGGTGTTCTCTTTGTGTTAATTTTTAATATTTTCTTATATCACTGCTATTTACAATGTTGTGTAAAGGCAGATGCTTTTGAGATTGTGTTGCAAACTATAGTTTTTGTTTTTAATGTTTATATCTTTACCTGCTGTAAGTGTGTAAGCATAGAGGCCTTTTTGTCTCTGTCTTTTTATTAAATATCTCCTTCCATAGCATAGATGCTCAAAGAAGGGCACTGCACATAATTACCTAAGGTAAGCAAGTGATTAGGCAATGTGCAAAACACACACAGAGGTATGGGACCCAACCCTTGTGAGTCTAAGCAGTGCAAGTGCATTTAGAAATGAGGAAGCAATGAAGAGCTCCTCGCCGCATAGTTTCTGTGCTATTATGTTCCACAAAGACTTATCTGGGAAGCCAGGGTCTTCCAGGGCAGCTCTGGGGTGGTGATCTCTTGCTGGGACCCTGACAAGTCAGACCCTGATTCTTGGGGTAGAATCAAAGAAGGCATTTCCTTGGTCTCTAATGAGGCCTCTTTTTCTGACTTTCTGAGGAGAACATTGTTGAGGGCTGGAAATACAGCAAAGGGGTACAAGCAGAGATACAGGAAGCAGAGCACGTGCTGGCCCCTTTCATCCAAGGGGATTGCAGTGAGATTAGGTGAAAACTGGAGAAGGATGTGCATTTTGTTCCTTCTCTTCTCAGTCCATTGGAGCCCAAGTCCTCCCCGCTGCCCCAGACTCTCCTTCCTGTTCCTAGTCTGGATCTGCCCTTAGGGTGGTAACATGTTAAGGCTCTGCTATGTGCATCCCAGCCAGGCGTTTCCCAGGAAGAGGTGGCCAGCTTTCTTTACGTGAGACTGGCCTTTGTCCTGAGTGTGCATGTTGAGTCTCCCATTCACTAACAGAAGATGTCTTTGGTTGAAGAGGAAAGACAAAAGAAATCATGGAGCAAGCTATTTAGAAAAAGATGAAATTTCGATGTTTAATCAAAATGAAGATGAATTTTATAGTTAAGATTAATGAAGAAGTGTCACCTTAATTAATCTTCCCAAGTTTGGGTAACTATTACTCGTTCTAGAGCACAAGCTGGCAAAAACTATGGCCCACAGCCAAATCTGGTTGTTAGCTGATTTGCAAATAAAGTTTTATTGGAACACAGCCATGCATATTTGTTTGCTTGTTGTCAACAATAACTGCTTCTTACCTGTAAAGTAGCAGCTCTGAAATGAGAGGATTTTGCCTACCAGGGGACATTTGGCAATGCCTGGAGATATTTTTGGTTGTCACAACAGGCTGGGGGTGAGTAGTCGATGCGGCTGACATCCGAGGATTCTGCTAAATATCAAAAGGCACAGGATAGCCCCATCGCCAGAGAATTGTCTGGCCCCAAATCTCAGTAGAGCTGAGACTGAAAAGCCCTCTCTAGTTGAGAACATGTAGGATGGAAGGATGGTCCCTTAGGTTCTGATACAGGTGAGAGAGTAGCACCTCTTCCTGTCACACATCAGGCAAATGTAGTTTGTACGGTGGAAGCAAAGGCAAGAGACCCTAACAAGATATTACAGCAGCCTTGCAAGATTTCTTGCAGCACTGGGTGAATGCAGAATGGGTAATGGCAGGTATGTTGCAAAGGGTGATGAACAGGCATAAGTTCAGAAGGGAGGATGAGATGTCTGGTAGGATGCATTGTTCAGGGAGGGGCCTGTCCTCTCCTTAGTCATCTCTTACCTTCTTCTGCCTCCAGGGTGTGGATATTAATGCAAGAGGAGAGTGGAAGACCTTGCCAGCCCCTCTTGACCACATTAATCTTCATGTCCGTGGGGGCTACATCCTGCCCTGGCAAGAGCCTGCACTGAACACCCACTTAAGGTGAATGACAGGACTCAGGTTTTCCTTTACATGTCAGTTAGCTCAACAATTTGTAATGAAGTCCACCAAAATGTAAGCATCACTCTCAAACCCACATGCAATTCTACTCAACACTTGTTTTTTCTTTGTTTGCTTGTTTGTATTTTAACCTTTTTCAGACTCTATACTCTTCGACTAATTCTTAACAGCTCTTTTATGTCTAAGTGGGTGAGTTGATAGGTCTAAGAGTGTCATCTTTCAATCTCACAATTGAAATGGAAGTCAAAATAGGAGCAACCACGATTCATAATAGTTTTAGTATACTATTGGGTCTGATTGAATATTTCCTAATAAAACTATTGCTGAAAAATTGTTTATTCCTCTACAAGATGTTAAAATTCTAGATCAAAGTCTATGTATAAATTAACCATAGCTAACATCCAGTGAGTGTTTGCCCTGTGCCTAGAACTATATGAATATGGGCATTTCCATGTGGAAATTATCTATTTTTTCTTAGCAAAAGGAAAACATAAATTCTGTGAGGTTAGTACTGTTACCACCATTTCATAGATGAGCAAAAAGGGTAAGTGATTTGCTCAGAGTCACACAGCTACTAAGTACATGAATGCGGACTAAAATTCACATCTCTCTGGTATCAATACTAACATTCTTAGACTCCCTATTCATTTGATTCTAAAGATTTAAATAAAAATGAAGAACTTAGGACATTTGAAAATAGAACTCCCTCTGTATGTTTCGGATATTAGGTCACGAAAACAGATTTTCAGCATCAGGATTTTCCTTTCAAAAGGAAAAGAAAGAACCCAGTTAGTCTGGTTGTCATTACTTTAAGTGCCTTAAAGGAGAATCCTCTTGATTCATTCACTAATTCATTTGTTCATGATATGAAGTCATACAGCCAGACAGAGACAGAATTAGAACTAAGCCACAAGTCTCTTGAATTCTAGTATGCAGTCTTTATCCCCCAAAGCACTTCCCTTCGCTGCTTTATGTTTGTATGTAAACTCTTGGTTTGTGGCTGTGGCTTTACTTTTAGCTAATGCCTCTCTCCCTGCTCACTGCAGCCGCCAGAAATTCATGGGCTTCAAAATTGCCTTGGATGATGAAGGAACTGCTGGGGGCTGGCTCTTCTGGGATGATGGGCAAAGCATTGGTGAGTAGAGGTTGCCTGAGATTCATGCTGATGGCACTGACTACATTCCTGGATTATCTTACAGGCCTGCTTTCACCTTTTCCCTATTACAACAATTTTGCATTTTAAAATATAATCATTTGTTAATTCAAGGGTATAATCCATATTGGACATGATCTTTATTCCTCGTGTAAATGAAGCTCAGTTCTGAATCACCTCCCATTATGCAACCTTTGTAATCCACTATAGAAGGTAGCAATATGGGAGCCATGGGGAAAGTTTATTTGTAGCCAGAGGAGATAAACTTTCATAGGATTTATGGTCAAGGACACATTCTCGAATTACATGGTTTACTGTCCCAGTAAGAGGGGTAATACCTCTATCTGTTGTATTATTTATGGGATATTTTCTATTAGGAGTTTATAGGAATTGGTAAACTCTCAGGAGGATTGCTCAAGAAATTATTAGCTATTTCTAGACAAGTGCTATCCAATAGAACTTTCTGCAGTGATGACAATGTTCTATATCTTCTGCTGTTCAATATTGTATCTAGTAGGCATATGAGGCTATCGAGCACTTGAAATGTGTGACAAGTGCATCTGAAGAATTATATCTTTAATTTTATTCAATCTTAACAAGCTTAAATTTAAACAGTTACATTTTACTAGTGACTGCTATCTTAGACAGCACAGTTCTAAGGGATAGCCAGTAGCAACTGACTGAGTGGTGAGTCATTTAGAAAAGGGCCAGCACAGTCGGGCTCAGTGCCTCATGCCTGTAATCCCAGCACTTTGAGAGGCCGAGGCAGCTGGATCACCTGAGGTCGGGAGTTTGAGATCAGCCTGACCAACATGCAGAAACCCCCTCTCTACTAAAAATACAAAAAAATTAGCTGGGCATGGTGTAATCCATGCCTGTAATTACATGCCTGTAATCCCAGCTACTTGGGAGGCTGAGGTAGGAGAACTGCTTGTATCTGGGAGGCAGAGGTTGCAGTGAGCCGAGATCATGCCATTGCACTCCAGCCTAGGCAACAAGAGCGAAACTCTGTCTCAAAAAAAAAAAAAAAAAAAAAAAAGAAAGAAAGAAAGAAAAGAAAAGAGAAAGAAGAAGAAAGGGGCCAGCACACAGGAAAGAGTGTGACAGCCACGAGGGCAGGATGTAGGATGGGAATACTTGAAACCAAGCTATTGACTAGTTCACCTTCACCGACTGTGCTGAACTTCATATTCTTCCTGGGCCTGTGGCACACATTTAGGATAAAGGACAAAGAAGGCTTTTCTTTGATCATCTTTGTTCTCTAGAGATCACATTTTTAAATTTGCCTAATACCTCAAGATAAACCCACCAAGACATCAATGTTGGTGTTTGCATATGTATATGCATATAAATGTATGTGCGGAGATGTGTACATACAGCAAAAGAAACCTGGAAATTCTGAGCTGATTAGGAAGATGCTGGGATGGTAGACCACAAGGAAGAGAAGTGACTTAAAAATGGTGTCAGGAAACTGTGTTATATGAAGTGACTCTGTCAGACAGATGTGTCTATACACATTCATTTCAAGCATTTTGTGTAAACTGAGTGTGGGTGCAGGGTTTGATTAGTCTCCATAAAGAGCACTTACATTTTAAAATAGAACACTCAAAAGACAGAAATAAAAACAAAGATAAGCCTTACTCTCTCAAACAAGACAAGTAGGCAATTAGAACAGCATTTATATATTCTATAGCATAGAGTTCTACAGCACAGGTCCAGGCCATGTTTATCTTGTTTTTTGTTTGCAGATACCTATGGGAAAGGACTCTATTACTTGGCCAGCTTTTCTGCCAGCCAGGTGAGTGTGACTGATATGAAGTGAGAATAGGGTTCCACTGGCTTAGGAGGATGCTGAATATCGTAAGGGCATAAAATACCACCTAGAATTTCTTCATTGCTCATCTTGCTAATTCACATTTTTCTACTTCTCTAGACTTCCAGTGGAAATTTACTATGCTCCCAGGAGGCTTTCTGCAATTAAACCTATCCACATCTCATCAGTAATGATCATTATTCTAGTTTACCATGTTACAGGTGGACGGGCTGTTTCTGTTATCTAGCCCTTGTTCCTGAGTTGCCTTGGAATGGTCTGCACATTTTGGGATTCCTCCACCTGTAGAATATAAGTATCTTAACAGCTGAGACTTTTTGTCTCCTATAGAGTTCAGGGCAGTGCGAAAGACCCTGTAGCTGCTTGTCAATGCAAAGTGGATGGGAGTTGGCAATAGGACATAGAGTGATGAAATCATGATTTCCATGATCCAAAGATACAAGATGGTGACTCTGAAGTTGTCTTACTTTATGATCTACATTTGTGCCTAAAAAGAGGTTAGAAAAATTTGAACTAATTCTGCTATTATATTTTTCTTTTATCTCCAATTCGACAGAATACGATGCAAAGCCATATAATTTTCAACAATTACATCACTGGTACAAATCCTTTGAAACTGGGCTACATTGAAATCTGGGGAGTGGGCAGTGTCCCCATTACCAGTGTCAGCATCTCTGTGAGTGGCATGGTCATAACACCCTCCTTCAACAATGACCCCACGACACAGGTTTGTGACCAGCAAAAAGTGCGAATGGTATTCTCCACCCTTAAAATGCCTAGTGCAGTGCCTGACTGCTTCCCTTCCAAATGATGCCCTCTCCTGCCAGGCCCTCCGGGAATCCCTGAGTTTTCCATGTGTTAGGAATGGACCACATGGAGATGAATGAAAAATCATGGTTTATCATCATTTGGAATCCATGGCCTGGATTCTTACTTTCCATGTTTGTCTTCTTGTCTGCAAACCTATGTAAAACTTTGTCTTGACTCCCTCACCTCTGCCTCAGAGATCAACTTCCCAAACAGGTTGGAACTATCATATTTTATCAAATATGATACCATCAGTGAAAATTGCTTCATTATTTCATGTGCCACAAAGAAAGAAAAAAGGATGACAAAACTATGATAGAATGCTTCCTTATCACTCAATTTTTTTTTTTGAGACGGAGTCTCACTCTGTTGCCCAGGCTGGAGTGCAGTGGCATGTGATCTCAGCTCACTGCAAGCTGTGCCTCCCAGGTTCATGCCATTCTTCTGCCTCCCAAGTAGCTGTGACTACAGGCGTCTGCCACTATGCCCGGCTAATTTTTTGTATTTTTAGTAGAGACAGGTTTTCACCGTGTTAGCCAGGATGGTCTCGATCTCCTGACCTTGTGATCCGCCTGCCTTGGCCTCCCAAAGTGCTGAGATTACAGGCGTGAG